>NC_141110.1:16655963-16835963 GCF_041138505.1 Cibotium barometz
AAGGGTGTTACTATGGTAGTTTATGAGGTAGCTTGGTTTTAGAAGCTACACAATGGTATGGGTAATCCCATGGATAGGGTTGTTATCATTAATTGTGACCACATGAGTAGCATTTAGCTGGCCAATTAACTAATATACCATGCAAGAATGAAGCACATTGAGGTGCATTATCACTTTGAGTAGCATGTAGCTCGTCTCAATAACCCAATATACCATGCAAGGATGAAGTGCATTGAGGTGCATTATCACTTTGTGAGGGATAAGGTTCTAGCAGGTGATGTAGATTTGGTATATGCCAGCACAAAGGATTGGGTAGCTAATATCTTCACAAAGGCACTAAGTACAGAGAAGCTCCATAAGTTTAGGAGCTTAGTTAGAGTGTAGTGTGTGGAGTTGAGCTCGAGGGGGAGTGTTGAGATATTGAGCTCAACTAGTGCGGGCGAACATTGATGATCAGTCTGGGTGATATCGAGCTCAACTTATACCACTATCATGGTTAGTGAATTTATGGTTGATATGCCACTAATGGATGACAAGCTATGTGATAGCCACATTTGGATTACTAGGATATGGCATAGTTATATAGCACTAGCTAATATAGTCGAGCGACATTTTTCCCCCTTTTAGGAGTGCTGTTATGAGTTGGAGTAGCAAGAGAAACAATCGACAATTTCCTTGTTGAGTATAGAGGCATACTACAAGGGGTAGCTTGGTTTCAAAAGCTACTCAATGATATGGATAATCCCATGGATAGGGCTGTTATCATGTATTGTGACCACATGAGTAGCATGTAGCTTGCCAATAACCCAATATACCATGCAAGGATGAAGCACATTGAGGTGCATTATCACTTTGTGAGGGAGAAGGTTTTAGCAGGTGATGTAGATTTGGTATATGCCAGCATAGTGGATCCGGTGGCTAATATCTTCACAAAGGCACTAGGTACAAAGAAGCTCCATAGGTTTATGAGCTTAGTTAGAGTGTACTGTCTGGAGTTGAGCTCGAGGGAGTGTTGCATAAACATTGATGAATCATCTGGGTGATATCAAGCTCAACTTTATCCACTATCATGGTTAGTGAAATTATGATTGATATGCCACTAGTGGATGACAAGCTAGAGTATGTCATAGTTATAGCACTAGCTTATATAGTCGAAATTACACTATGGACCGACCATTGTATGTTATAGTAGAAGAGTAATTTTCATTATAGTATGTACTCTTATCTCTTAGTTTATGGTTGAAGAGAAGAGAAGCAAATAAGATGGGAAAAATTTCAGCCATCCATCTCTCTCTTGTTTCTTGCTTTCTTTTGTTGCTTTGTAAGGAACAAAAGAACTCTCCCTCTCCCCTACATTCTCTTTAGGATGGCACTAGGGTGCTATATATCTTGTGGATGAGAGCTCCTTGTTTGTGAGCTATAAAACCAACTCTCATTAGAGAGCTAATTCACAATGAGATTAGTACCTTGTTTTTTTCTTTAAGTGATTTATTTAGTCTTTAATCATGGAGGTTATTGCTTGCTATGACGCTCCCATAAATTTTTACTTGGTATCAAGGCATAGGTTGTGTTTAGGTTAGCTGGTCGGATTAGGGAGGATTAAATTAAAATTATGGTAGATTAGGATTTTTCATTTGAAAGGTTTTCTCTTTACCCAACATTTAGAGCATTGGAGAGAGATATCTTCAAATTGAGAGTACAAAGAAGATGACCAACATCAAAACCACCACAAAGCTGAAGATGATAGAGGTCCTCACAATCTAGTAGAAACCACAAAGAAGAAGCTAGCCCTCTAGCTTATCTGTACCACCAAGGTTACTACACCACAATAGCAGCTGACCAACTTCACATTTTGTCTTCTCCAATGTTTTTAAAAAATATTCAAACAATAAATTTTGATAAGTTATATGACCACTTCTTCTTTCTAATCCTAAATGCTCATTAAAAAAAAAATCCCATTGAAGGCTAGGATAGCTTTTCGTCTCACAACTTGTACTTTAAAATCTCTCTCATTCGAGGTCCAAATTGAGTTTTGTTTTCACATGTCTTTTTGATATTCAATCAGACGGGTTTTCAAAACTGAACTTTCTCTCTCTAAAATAATTTTCTTTCTCTAACTTTTTGGGGTTTTAAAAAGGCAAGATTTTTTGTACTTGCTTTGGAGGGATCTAACATCCTTCCCCACACTCGAATAACCACTAAGATGGCTTATCTCACAAACTGTGAGTAATTTTTGAGTAGCTCTTCCTCCTTTTCCCAAGTGGCATCCTCAACATGATAAAAAATTTTTTTATCTCACAAATGGAGGATAATTTTTGAGTAACTCTTCCTCCTTCTCTCAAACAAGTGGAATCCTCAACACATGATAAAATTTCCATTTAACTAGAAATTCTCTCAAGATTCTATTCCTATGAGGTACTGAACATCCAAGATTGTTTTGGTTCTAGTTTCAACTATCCCTATGTTGGGGAAACAACTTGCTTAGGATTTAAGCCATGACTAGGATCTGGCATATACTTTTTGAATAAACTGATATGAAACACATTGTGGACTTTCAATTTTCAAGGGTAGTAGATGTTCATATTCTTGTTTCCCTAACTTCATTGTGATCACATATGGTCCATAGTATCTTGGAGATAGTTTCTCGTACTTCCCCCCAAGGAAAGAAAACTTCTCTTGGGTCATACTCGGAGGAAATTTAGTTCTCCTTCCTTGAATACTTGACTTGACCTCTTTTGACTAGCATATTACTATTGCCTATCATGGGCAACCCTAATGTCCTTTTGGATGGTTCTACATCTGATGATCCATCTCATCTAGCATTTGTTTGGATACCTTTACCTTATTTACTAGATTTGACCAAGTCAATGGTGTGAGGCAATCCTACCCATAAAATGAGCTTTGAAGGGGCTCATTCCAATGCTGTTGTGATAGGAAGCATTGTAAGTAAACTCTACTAGCTGTAAGTAATTCATCCATGTTTGAGGGTCTCGACCATAGTAAGATTGGAGAATGTCCTTGATTACCTAGTTACTCTTTATGTTTTTTGATAGGAAATGCTAAGATTCAAAGATGTTTCTATTGCCTCAAAGAGTGCAGTCTAAAACCTAGAAGTGAACTTGGTGTCTTTATCACTTACTATCCTTCGTTTGGCAACCCATGAAATCTGAATATTTCATTTGATAAGACCTTGGCAACATCAAGTGTAGTGTAAGGCTTCTTTGTAGGGATTAGATGGGAAACCTTGGTCAATCTATCTACAAATAAAAAGATAAAGTCATACCCTGAATAATTAACAAAAGGTAACCCAGTGATAAAATCCATACTTATGCATTCCCATCATTTCACTTGAGGAATGTCTAAAGAGTGTAACCTTCCATAAATTTTGATCCATTCATCCTTGATTCTTTGACTCACTAAGTGCACTGACATACATGGTGCAATACATCCTTCTTGAAAGAAACTCTTCTTTATGGACATGTAGGTATTTATGTAATCAGGATGTCATACTATTGGGATGTCATAGACTTCAATCAGGTTTTTATGCAACCAAGATGTCTTGTTATTGAGTTGTCATGGTCTTCAATCAATATTCTTCTTTTTATCCCATCCACATTGGGGGAATACATAGTTAATTATTAAAATATAGGAATCCATCTTCCAATTTATACCCTTGTACTCTCTTTATTTCATGGGGATTTTTTCTTTCCTATAGAAGTAAAGTGGTAATACATGCAAAGAAGTTATCTTCATTGATCTTTTCTTTCACTTCCCCCAACAATGGTTTTGAGACCATAGATAATACAAGGAGGCTTTTCTAACTGAGTGCATATGTAACTACATTCTCCTTAGTGCATATGTAACTACATTCTCCTTTCATGGCTTGTACTTGATCTCAAAAATAAAGCTCTTGAACAATGCTTGCATCCATCTTTTCTGGCACATATTGAGATCGTCTTGAGTAAAGATCCATTTCAAGCTTTTATGATCGATCAATAATGTCAATCTTTACTCTAAGAGTCGATAATTTCAATGCATGCACTAGTGCAAGTATTTACAAATCATGGAAGGCATAATTTCAATGCATGCACTAGTGCAAGTAGTTCCAAATCGTGGAAGGCATAATTCCTTTAATGTAAATACATTATCCTTTTATGGCTTGTACATGATCTCAAAATAAATCTCTTGAATAGTGCATGCATCTATCTTCTGTGGCATATATTGAGATCATCCATTTTCTTTAGCATATATTATATCGTCTTAAGTAAAGATCCATTTCATACTTTTTACTCCAGGAGATAATGTTTCCATAATTTCAATGCATGCACTAGTGCAAATATATCCAAATTATGGAATGCATAATTTCAATATATGCAGTAGTGCAATCATGGAAGGCATGATTTCAATGCATGCGCTATTGCAATTAGTTCCAAATTGTGGAAGTAGTAATTCCTTTAATATGGTCTGAGATTTTGTTAAGGGTAAGAGATAGATTTGAGGGAACCACTCACCTCAACGTGTCGGGATCTTTTTGATGTCTAAGCTTGTAACCCTTGAGGTCTCCCTGCCTTCTCCCGCAAGCATTGTCACACCGTTATGTTACACTACCAGCACTACTGCATCATCTGACCTCAAATCACTCACACACACACACACACACACACACTAGCATACATTAGAGAGAATATTAGAGAGAGGTTTAGCAAGAGGAAAAGCTCCATTGCATAATTTATCCATCGGACCTTTATGGGCGCTCGTGCAAGTTTGAGATTTGGACACCATTGCTTCATGGCTTGTTTGTACGAGTTTGGTGTGTCCATCCTTGACATTTGATGTAGATAACCCATTCTTTAGCATATAATTGGGTGCAAAAAACCTTGTTAACCCTAAAATAAGTTAACATTCCCTCCTTCCTAATGGCAATTGCATCCTCATGTAATCGGATTAAAGACTTTGTCGACGAGGGGTAGATGTATGATTGGTACTGATAAGTAGATGTTGCATGTCTTTGATCCTCCAAAGGGATGAAGAAGAAGCTAGTTAGTAAAGGAAAATGTTAATAATTGATGGGAACCTAATGGGGTGGGGGCCATTGCATGTGATTGCTCTGAATTGTTTTGTATTGTTTTATTTATTTTGGAAATCCCATGCAAGGTTACAATATTTAGTGAGGTTAGTAGGGTTTTTATGGCTATTAGTAATGAAAGAGGATAGGTAGAGGTCTGGAGGAGCATTGACAAGCAAGCACATCTCTTTGGTTGAATGTGTTTCTTAGTAGACTATTAGAGGATTCTGTAGTGACCTAGCTTGTTTTACTTTCCATGCGTTTTTTAAAATCTATTAACAATTAGATGCTCTTTGACCATTGGTCAAGCTGATACATAATGAAGCAAAAAAGTGTGAGTCCTTAAACTCGTGTTGGAGTTGTTGGTAGTAGAAAAATTTGGAGAGGATTGAAAGGATTTAGTCAACTTGCGAGGTTGTGGAGCCATTTGTTGTAAAGTATCAGAGGCTATTTGGATGAGATTATTGGCTACTATTGGTGAGGCTAAGCTTCAAGGAGTTCTAGGCGATGGGTCATACACCATGGGTTAGTAGGCATACACCATCATGGTATTCCTTCTAGGAATGCACCTCCTAGAAGGTGTCAATCCACTAGTGGGTGAGTAAAAGTGTACTCACTAAGTTGCTAGTTCCTTTGATTACAACAGACAAGGATGATTGGCCAGTTGAAGACTATTCTTCTTTATTAATGAACCACATGCATGATTTTGAGAATCATGGCTAAAACTTCTATGAAATTGTAGAAGAATGGTTTGTAGGAGTGGAAACATGATGAGAAAACATTGTGGTGATGTGGTTACATACTTGAGTGAGTTACGGTCATGAATGTTGAAGAGTCATAATAATGAAACAATTGAGTTTCCACCAGATGATGATTGATATGCATTTAGAATGAGGAGAAACACATGTTAAAGATGGTTCTGATGAAACTTGAGATAGCAAGTCAGTGTGATTATGCATAGACAAGAATCACGGGCGCTATTCTTGGAAGAATCACGGTGAAAATATTGCATGTATATTGAGAGGAGATTATCTTAGTAGTTCACACATGATGAGAGAATGCCAAAATACCATGCATAAGGGTAAAATCATCACATTGCATGATGGAGAGCATGATGTAATGGTGTCACCATTGATTTCTTCCATGGAGTTGTGCCATGCCATTAAGCTCATCTAGGTTGATTAGGTATATTCTTGTACTCTTTGTTTTAATGATGTTATTGTTTCCGTAGTTAAAATAGAACACATTAATGACTTTGGTAGAGACCCATTGGTTTGTAAACCCTATTTTATCTGCTTTTGCGGATCAAAATATAAAATAGTGCAAAATTAGAAATGAAAATTTCCAAAATCAAAAGTATGTAATTACTTTAAACTTTTTGATATAAGAATATATGGATGTTTTCCCAAAGACCTGCCAGATGGTGTTCCACCATTGAGGGTTGTTGATCATACCATTGAGGTATTGCTGCCTGGTTCAAAACCAATAAGTAAGCTTGCTTATAGGCTTAGCCATCTCGAAGAACAGGAGGTGGAGTGGTAGTTGATAGATTATTTAAAGAAGGGTTTTATCAAGCCTAGTTCTTCGTCTTGGGCATCACCCATTCTTCTGGTAAAGAAGAAAGATGGATTTATGTGGATGTCTATCGTATTCTTAATCAGATAAAAATTAAGAATAAATATCCAATTCCTAGGATTGATGAGTTATTTCATCAATTCATTGGAGCCCGATATTTTACTAAGATAGATCTTAGGTCGCGGGTTACCATCAAGTCTGTATATACGAGAACAAGATGTTCCCAAGATTATGTTTAGGACTCGCTTTGGTAATTACAAGTTCTTGGTTATGCCATTTACCCTAATGAATGCACCAGTGACCTTTATGACATTGATGGACAATGCTTTACATCCATACTTGGAAACATTCATAGTAGTTTTCGTAGATGACATACTTGTTTATAGTATGCCACAAAAAGAACACTTATAACATTTGCGTCTAGTGAACTTGAATTACTTAGAAAAAATTTACTATTTGCGAAGAAAAGAAAATGTGGATTTTTTACTATAAGGAGATTCACTATTTGCTAAGATGGACAAATGGCTAGAGCTTAAAAACCTAGAAGAATTATAAATTTTTCTAGGTTTGTCGAGATTTTACCCCCAATAGTATGTAAAGGACTACATGAAGATCGCAGTCCCATTGATTGACCAGTTAAAAACAAAAGGTAAATTAATTCCTTGGGAAGAACTCCAAACGAAAGAGCTTTGAAAAGCTTAAGGTTTCGATTGCACTCGCACTTGTGTTAAAAATACTTTACCCTAATGAGCCATTTGTCATAGAAACAAACGCTAGTGGGGAAGCCATTAGGGTGGTTTTAATGCAGGGGGGACACCTAGTTGTATTTGAAAGCAAAAGCTTGACCATGCTCAGCGTAACTACTTGGCCTATGAGCGAGAGTTACTTGCAGTAGTTCATGCTCTTAAACTGTGGCGACATTATTTGTATGATGCTACTTTTAAGGTCCGTACGGACCATGAAAGTTTGAAATGAATTTCTAGCCAAAATGAGTTAAACGGTACAAAAACAAGGTGGGTGCAGATCATACAAGAGTTTGAGCTTCAACTTTGTTACCAAAGGTAAATTTAATGTAGTAGTAGATGCGCTGAGTTGCATGCCAATGGTGAACAAGCTGAGATTCACCATATTCAAGAATAAGTTCTTGGATTCACTATGTGGTTTGTGTGAGCATGATCCATCCTATTCAGAGGTTTGGCTTGCTGTACACACACACATTACCTTGCTATTTAGAGGTTTGGCTTGCTGTACACACACGCACTTACCATCCATTACCTTTCTTGTAAAAAAGGTGCCAATCCAGAGCGATTAGTCGAGGTTTCTATAAGAAGAAGAGGGAGTTCTAGTCTAGAGAGACTAGACATGTCTCTTCGTTGATATATTAAGATGGAGAGCTTGAGGGTGGACCCTTCACTACCATTCGCGACATTGTTTCAAATGGGGGTGATAAAGTTCGTCGAGGGAAAGGTTTAGGAACTTCTCTATCGTGTGACGATGGGTACTTGCTTTACAAAGGTAAAGTTTATGTACCATCTATTGTGGTGACTTTCGGTTCCAAATTCTTATTGAAAGTCACGATAGTCCAAGTGCTAGTCACCTTGGGGTACAAAAGACCTATACACTAGTTAAAAGACTATTTTATTAGCCTAGTTTGTTTAAGGTCATCCAAGAATTTGTACTAAAATGCAAGAAGTGCCAAGTCAATAAGCATGAGCACCTCAAGGTTGGAGGTTTGCTACATCCATTGGATATTCCCAAAGGGGAATGGGAGAGTATTTCCATGGATTTTATCAACTAGTTTACCCAAAACAACTTGAGGGAATGATTTGGTTTAGGGTTGACAGATTCACCAAGATGGTCAAATTTATACATACTAAAAAGGAGGTAAAACTCATGAGTTAGCTAGGTTGTTTATCGAACATCTCTACAAGCCATATGGCCTGCCCACCGCCGATATAGTTTTGCATAGGGATAGAAAACTTGAGTCACTTTTGGAGGGAAGTCTTCAAAAAGTTGGACACTACTCTGAGTATGATACCGAGAGAGTCAACCAAGTGTTACAGGACATGCTTCGAGCGTATGTCAATAAAAAGCAATTCAATTAGGAGGAGTACTTGCCACGTTTAGAGTTTGCTTACAATAGTTTAAAACATTCAACGATAGATTTAGTCCATTCATGTTAATGTATGGTTTCCACTTGAGATCTCCTGTGTGGTCATAGGGCTACAAAAGGACAAGATTCAATCTATGAAGGATTTCCTTTAATACATGCAAGATATGATAAAAGAAGTAAGAGATATCATTCATGGAATATAAGATTGTGCAAAAATGTATGGTGACATGAGCCGTAGAGAAGTGGCCTTTGAAGAGGGTGACTTTGTTTTCTTGAAAGTCCATGCAAAGGTGGAGACTCTCAAGATAGGAACATGTCAAAAGATTTCTCCTAGATATTGTGGTCTATATAAAATCTTTAAGAAGATTGGTAGCATAGCATACAAACTTGAGTTACCAGAAAGCTCTCATTTAGGTTAGCAGACTCCGAAAAATCGTTGACCGTAAGGAGAATGTAGTTACTCCTAATGTTCTGGTAGAACTTCTTGAACCACCGTCTATTCCATACAAACCTAAAATGATTCTAGGATTTAGGGATCGGAACATGAGGCATACTGTGTATCGAGAGGCACTTAATAAATGGAAAGACAGGGAACAAGAAGTATCTACATGCAGTATGCTAACCAAGAACTATCTAGAGTTGGTTTTTGTTGAAGAAAACTCTTCTTAAGGGGGACATAGCATGTAACACGTGAGGTTGACTAGGCTTCGAGTACACATGCTAGAGTGCGAGTGGCCAGTAAGTCTAGGGTTCAAGGGTGAATCATCCGGGTCGGAGTACCACGGGTGGCCGAGCTAGTGTGGACAACTAGGCCACTACATATAGCCCGTCGGGATGGGCGCATGCTCATTCTACTCTACGGTTGGGAGGTGAACAAGAGTCGTGCCTTCTCCATCTCCACGTAGCCAGAGAGATACCACAGGAATGTCACAGGTAGCCAACGTTATTTTTGTATGGTGTAGTACCCTTGGGTTTTCAACAACTCCTTTGTTGAAAACAACAAACAATGCTTTGGTTTTGGGGTTAGGGTAGTGTTTGGTGTTTTGCTATAATGTGGTCCAATTAGTGGCATGGCTTTGACGAGCATATGATGGATCTTCCTCTTGGGTACCCATATTTTCTATTGCTCTGCACAATAATGTTGTGCTCTGAGTGTTACTTTGGTACCCACCATTTGTTATCATGGAAACATTGGTGTTACTTGGAACGGTGGTCTTGATTCTACAAGGTTAGTAATTTTGGTGTTTTTGGAGAGGCCACTTGTGTTGGAGTACTTGATGGTGAAGGCTAATCCTGTTGAGGCGAGATTTTGAATGGAGCTTGTGGCTTAGTCCTATGGTCAAGTAGAGAATAGGCCTCTTTTTAAGTAGCTTGGTTAAAGTGTGAGGTACTTTTGGATGTGTAATGGGTTGGAGCACTTCTTTGGTAGGAGACTAGTTTTCTGGTGTTGAAGTTTGATAAGAAATAGGCTCCTCATATGTCATTACCATAGTTACCTATCTAGTGGGTGGCTAGTTTCAGGGTAGTAGTTCAGGAGTCCAAATTTATTTGGCACCGATTGTCCCCCATCCATCCTCATCTAAGAAGAACTTCTTCACGCATGGTACCTACATGACATAACATATAATTACCCTTCCAATGTGAAACATAGTAGTGAACGATCCTATGTAGCATGAGGTTTCCAATGTGTAATATAGTGTGGTGAATGGGCCTATTCATGAGGTTGTGAATGCATTTTCTACTTCAACTCTCGTTTTTGTGGATGTCAAAATGGTTATTATAGTGCACACCAAGTTGCATGGTACATTAGGTTATAGCACCCATGTCGATGAGTGTGTGGGCTTCCTACTATAATATAGAAAGGTCGGTCCATGCTGGGAACATGACTATATGAGCTAGCACTATAATTATTCCATAATGTAATAAAACAAAGTGGCTCTATCACACAACTTGTTAACCAATGGCATGCATCTTATCACTCATAATCCCACCAACCATGCTAGTAGTGTAAGTGTGGATCTTCCCACCGTCGTGTCATCTTACTGTGTCACTCATATTTGCACTAGTTGAGCTCAATATCTTTACACTCCCCCCTCGAACTTAACTCCATACCTTGTACTTCGACGAGTAATCTCATGTACGTGTGGAGTTCTCTGTACCCAATGCCTTTGTGAGGATTTTAGCTTGAAAATTTGGCTTTAACTTTGCACTCTAAACTGATAGCCTCCACTTTTATAAAGGGAAACAAGTTTGGCCTAAAATGTGTATAAAGTTAGTGAATGAATCCAATGTCAATTTTGAAGGGGGTAAATGGTTTAGTCTGAATTGGAAGGATAAATTTTTGTCTCAGCTAGCTTTATCTTGTAGTTAAGCTGGGTTTATTCCTAAGCTTATCAAAAGATATAGGTTTCTGCTAGGAACTCTTCAGTGGAAAGGATCACATAGGTACATGGGGGACAGTTCTCTTTAGTGGTCTATTTGGTGGGCTCCTTGGTTTGACTCTCCTTTAGCTCTAAGGAATATTATAATGGCTACATATCTTCATAACAAAGGTATCATGAAACTAGATCATTTATAGGATGGCCCTCTTTGTGGTTGGAGAGACCTAGAACATTTAATTATGGGAGGAAAATTGGCCAGAATCCAAATGGGGTAAAATGTTTCAAAGCTTATGGAAACAATAGGGCCCTACTAACTTCAAAGTTTTTCTATGGAAAGTGTTATGGGGGGCTCTTCCATATGGTGAAAAACTTGCACAAGAACATGGAATCTCCCCTATGGCGGCAAGAGGTGCCTAGTAGCTATAGAATTAGTTAAGCATCTCATGATTGAATGTCCTTACAGTCAATGTTTGCTAACATGTTTTCAAAGTCTTTTAAAAAAGGTTTGTTCTTGATTTAATTTTTGGGGGTTTTAATACCCCTCTACATGAGCAGGAAGTCATTATGTCAGAAAACAGAATCCTCCATGAAATAATCATCCTTCAAATAAGCAAGCTTGAACTCCTCCCAATTTCTGCCACCATGTGCTGCCTGTAATCCTCTTATGCGCTCTCTTATTTCGGGAACACATACCAGCTCAAAGCTTCGAACCATATCCTCCTCAGTCACCCTGTTTAGCTCCATTTCCTTTGTGTAATTGCGCAGGTACTTTGTGATGTCTTTACCATCAAATTGATCCACCTTTTTCACAATTGACTGCAGTGCTTTAGTCGTGGAAATTTGCCCCCTCTCAGCCGCTTGCTGCTGTTGCATATACATAGTAAACATCTAAAACATTTGCATAACCCCAGGGTCAAAACGAACCCCCTGTCCCTCAGGATTCTCAGCCATAGCTTGCACTGTGAATTTCACCACTAACTCTCACCCCAGCAGTTTCACGTCGGGTTCACCAAAGCTGTCGTGACATGGGCGGTATCGCTGGGAAAGTACGAGACTTCTGGCTGTGAGAGTAGCTTCAAATCCCAACAAGGAAACAAAACATATAACTCTTCAAGGGGGTTATGACATCTCAAATTTTGGTCGACATGTACATGTGCCAATTCACTTCAAAGCAACCCCAAATTCAGCTTGATGAATGCATATACGTTACGAGTCAAGAGCATGACCCGCTTCAAGCATAGATCTCCTGACCCTTTATCCAAGTGCTTCATACATAACACATGTAGGCATAGCACAATCAACAAAAGATTCCCATATACATGTAACCATTCACATCACATGTTTCACATAATGTCAACATCTCCATTTCAAGATGACTCTTGATCTCATGAAAACCTCTGCTTTCAGATTCCAACAACTCACAAGCAAAGATGGCATATGGCATATATACATCATCACATGATTTCCAAAACCCAAGAAAACAAATAACATTATGACATTAAGACCTCTGCAAGCGTTTCTCTGTAGCAGCCCACAAACTTGTGTTCTCTCTGTCGCCCAGCAGTAGCTCGACAATCATCTCACACAAACCCACGACCGCGCAGCCTCTGCTTCCTTCTAGACCCGGCAGCCACTCTCTGGTATCTCACCACGCCTCTGGTATGCGCTTGTAGATGACCACCACTGCTCCTCGCTCGTAGACCACCACCTCTCTGCCCCTCTCATGTAGACCACCACCTCTCTGCTCATCGCTTGTAGACCACCACCTCCGACCTCCCCAGTCTTCAAAGCTCTTCACCAAGGTGACTTCCTCAGCCCGTTAACTTCCTCTGCAGCCACTTCAGTGCGCTCCTCTGTCTTCACCTGCAGCCACCTTCTCTCTGTTCACAAGGGGCCATATCACCAGAGTCGCCAGCCAGTCGTCCTTCCCAAATAAGGCCGCTGCTCCCCCCTTCTTCCACGCGTCTGTCTCTGCTATATCACTAGCCAGGCCTTGTTATACAAGGCGGCGGCCTCCTTCTTTACGTTGTCTGCTGCAGCTTTTAGCCATGCACCTACGGCTGCGCTCCTTTCACGTTAGCTCTCCACTTGCCTCAGCTCTACAGAATCACCAAGCGGCCACCTTCTTTATGCACACCAAGGGCCGCCCCAGCAGCAACTTCTCTAGCACCACCCGACTATCTCCACAAGGCTCTCCTCTGTCTCTGTTGCGCCTCTGCAAGGCCATTCCTTCCCTCTACTCGGCGACCTGGTCTCCTCCTTTCACACTGCTCTCGACAGCTTCCCTGGCGTCCCTTTTCTGCAGCGCCTTCAAGGCCATTCCCCACTTCTGGACCCGGCTCTCTCTCGAAGCGGCCAACTCTCCTTCCTTCACGCCTTCGCCACCTTCGAGACAGCGAGCTGGTAGCCAATAAGGCCTTCCACATGGTCCTTTATAAGGTGGCCACATAATATATATATATTTTTATTTTATTTCCCTTCAAACCCTAAATGATGGCCACAACCATGCTAAAAGAGCCCCTCCTTCCTTATGTTTCGGATCATCACGCCACGCCCCCTTCATTTTCTCCATTTCTTAAGGTTGATAAGCATCAACATTTTTTTTTTTGCTTATTTACACCAAGACTCACAAGGGGTAATTCCCATGCATTGACCAAAGATTCTTGACATCCTCTTTCACATGTCTCCGTCACCATGTAGTCATGACCATGGCCATATCCATGCCATTTTGAACCTCAATCAAATGCCACTATCATCTCAAGCATGATTTCTGAGCATTTTACCATCTCGTGGGGCCAAGAAAAGCTGTTAAATATTCAAGCAAAATCCAAACCTATGTACAAAGGCACAGGGACTTCTGCTAGCCCCCAAGGTTCACCATAAGCATAAAAACTCCACGATTCACACCACACTCATGTACTGAGGCTTCGAGACCTGGCTCAGCTTCAGCTCGTCTTATTGAACCTCATTTACAATATGAACATATGTACATGGGCATCATATAATGACTCAAGTCATGGCACTTAATCCCATGCATCTGAATTTGTATTTAATGGCCTCACATGCATGGTTTCACACCATAGACGTGCCATGGCACGACATCCACCCCCTCTAAACCTGCACATCCTCCGGTATGTGCCAAGTCATCATTAAGATCCACATATATCTGGATGTTGTCTTCATCTTCTACATTACCAGGAAGATCATCCTCTTCCTCTTCAACCATATCCATGCTATCACTATCAAGCCTCTCATCTTGAGTCTCCTGCGAATCAAAAGGATCACTGTCATGCCTTCTTTTAAACATCTTGATCCTTTTGCCTGCTACAAGATTCTTTATCTCTGTTCCATCAAGCTCAAAAGCAAGTAGTGAATCCCAAAAGCAAGTCCTTGGACACCAAGAGGGGGAGGGTAATCTTCAAGAGAGGATGGAGAATAGAGAAGCTCCAAAGCTCAAGAGAAGAGGCAAATAGAGGGATAATAGAAATTACACTAAAATGAAGATAATAATGGCATGTAAGTTCACAAAGATGAAAATACAAAGGAATGAGGGTCTATTTATATGTGAGGGAGAACACTAACTAAGTCCAACTGGGTTCTAGAGGCTTCCAATTTTAGTTTGACCCAATTTGGACAAGTTTTGGATCAGTTTGGATCCCTTTTTGTTCCAGTTTGCACCAGGAGAGAGGAGAGATAAAATATCTTAATTTTTTTGAATTAAAAATATCAAGCAATGATGATAAAAAAGGCGCCTACTTGATGGGGCTCTCCCTCCTTACTCAGGTGTCAAAAATTTATCATTTTACTAAAATATCTTATTTTTTTATTAATAAACCTTAATTTTTAACTAATAAACCCTGTACTCAGTCAACTCTTCATCTTATGTGAGCATTTACTCTCTTTTGGGGTATTTTCTTTTATTCTTTGCATTTTTCTCATCCCAACACTTGGATTAATCCTATTGGCCCTTTGGAACCTTATTTGGACCTTAATCCAAAAATTTCTGAAAATATGGACACTTAGGCTAAGGTCTCTTATACATATATTTAATTAATTCCTAATGCACATTGGAAAATTCATTTTGAACTTCTGTTTCAGGGGAATTCATCTTAGATATTAGGAAAATTTTTGTATCCAAAGATATCTCAATTATGAATTATCTCTCTCTATATATTTTCTCTCTCTAGGCCAAAAAAGGGTAAAACAAGAACTTTTTCCATTTCTGAGGGGGGGGGATGATTACAAGAGATTGAAGGGAAGGTTCTTACACCTTTACATCACAAAAGCTGGAGGGAGGAATCTTACATCCTACCCCATTTAAAAAATGCGAGATGTCCTCATCTCGCAGCAGCTGGTGGAGGATAATCTCTTTCAACTCTTTCTTCTTTTATCACTTCCAGCATTACTGCCTTGGAAGTGAACGGCTGGATGGGAACTTCTGTCTTTGATTTTCCCAATTCTTAGATTGAGGTCTTGCATTACTTTGCATTGAAAAAAATCGAGGGTTGGTTAGAGGGTCTACCTCTGTGGTTTCCTTGATTTTGATGGAAAGGACCTTGATTACTCCGGAAGGAAGGAGCTGGTATCTGGAATCTTGGTCCTTGATTTCCTTGTCCTGAAAACCTTGATCCAAAAGGAGTTAGGATATCCATACTACAATGACTGTATCCTTGGCAGTTAAAGCATTTAACTTCTTTGTTCAAGGGTGGAACTTCTGAAGTTGAATTCCAGGGATTGTGTTTCGAAAAAAATACCTTTCTTTCATTCTGGAATTTCCCGTATCCTGAGTTTGACCTTGTTGTCTCTTAGGAGATGGAAAGTTGGAATCACCTTCCCGAGCTAGGAATCTTTTAAAAGATGATGGTGTTGGCTTCGACGGGACCTTGACATCAAAGGCCTTGGCGAAATCATTTGCCATCCCTACTGCTTCAGCCATAGACGCTGGCTTAGCATTCTTCACCACGTTATCCAAGGCTTCGTTCATTCCCTGAATGAACCTGGCCATTAGCTGTTCTTCATCCAGTAGTGGCGAGTATTTGAGGAGGAGAGCGAACGCCTAGTGATATTCCTCCATGGTTCAGCTTCCCTGGGTTAGCTCCAGCAGGAACTTGCTCATCTTTGTTTCTAGGAAGCCGAGAGGACAAAATCTCTTCCTGAGTTAAGCTTTGAGATCATTCCACATTTGGGTGTTCCGATCCAAACGGTTTGTCTCACAGTGGTTCTTCCACGCTACCCTGGCTGTTTCTACTAGGCCAAAGGTCAAGCAGTCTGTCAGCACAATCCACTAAACTCATAGTGATCTGCTGAAAGACTTGAGCATCTTCCTAGTTACTAACATCATTACTGGGATTCTCTCCATTCATCCTCATTGTGGCTTTAGTCAACTTATCTTCTTTCAACCAGAATTTAGAAATCATCATCTTTAAATCAGATTCCAAATCAATTCATCAATTCTCAACCAGAATTCTAAAATCATATCAAGCAGCATCCGAAATCATCATCTAGGATAGCATTTTTGCTTATAACTTCAAGGTCTTAGATTCACTCATATACATTGTCAGTAAAGAGCTACAGTTATACCCACAGTATATACGGGTAATCACGGTCCTTGGGGCTATAAGGTAAATACCATCATGTCTAGGCCTCAAGCAAGTCAAGGATTTAATGCTCTTTCTGAGTAAAATTTATTTTTTTCTTCTTGAGCTTTCAACAATGCTTTGATACAAGCTCTGAGACCCCTCTCCCCTCCACACACCAGGCCCGGGGAGCTTGCGGAAGTAGCAACCTTCTATGCAGGGCAGAGTTTCCCACTCGGGGCCTCACCCACCACCACGAATGTCCGGACAAGAGACTAATCCCTTGGTTCATTCCAAACTGAACCCGGAAAAAACTTCCCTCGCCCAGAAAGCATAGGCGATTCCTCCAGGAAAATTATTCTAACGTAGTCAAGGGCCTTAACTTCCCTTTTTCATTCCGACTAAACCCGTGGATCACATGGATGGATCAAGGGAGGAACTTGCACTTGGATCATAGAGGAAAATTATTCTAACGTAGTCAAGGGCCTTAACTTCCCTTTTTCATTCCGACTAAACCCGTGGATCACATGGATGGATCAAGGGAGGAACTTGCACTTGGATCATAGAGACCACCGCTTTTTCCTCATCAAAGAGGCACATCCGTTGATTCTTTTCCATAGAATAAGGATTATCCGTGATTTACTTCAGCTATCGTAACTTGAACAGAATTGAATTTTAATTATAGGGATCCATCAGTCCAGCCATGGGTTAGCCAACCGCCCAACCACTGTATTGATAGGATCCATTATGAAAATTTGGTTATGTTTTGTCCCAGGTACCAGGGAAAAGAGTTCCCAAGCTCCCTAACCGGCATTCATGCACAATACAATTCATACATACCACTTACGCACCCAATATGAAATTGCCTTTTATAGATTCAGCTATCTTTAAAGCAGACTTGAAATGAAACCATAGTATTTTGAATCATAATCCTCCAAAATATCCAGATCCAATTTCCAACTTTTCACTTTCCAAACCATAAAATCCAATTTTAGTCATTCCTTCCTCAATGTACTTATGGCAGCATCGGCAACCAGAACACTCACCACTTGCTCACTCAAGGGCCTTTTCAATAGTTCCTAGCCCATAGTACCTAGGAGTTTAATCACATAAAAACCATATGGACTCTCAGTTGTTGGAGATCAGCAAGATCAACCAACAAGATCCATGAACTCATCCGTTAAAGACCAGCAAGGCCAATCAATCAGATCCATGCCCGTGTTCAGAAAACAAACTCCAACTCATTTTTCTTAGACTCACACATGGGTATCTTGGGGGCGACCCAGAGCCTGAGCACTGTATGGTCAATACCCTCTAGGTTCCTTATTATAGCAGGTGACCTAGTGCTTCACTCATAGGCTGGTTCCTTGGTCCCTCATCCACCGTACCGGAAGCTCACCATTTTAATCAAACTGAGGCTGGTCAAGACCTCGACCGACCTTGCTACACGCGAGACGTCCTTCATTGACTCTCCGTCAGTTGTTGCAACTTTTTCACTGAGGTCCCCCACGACCTCATTCACAAGATGGTCAAAATGCTTTCCCAGCATTCTTGACATAAAACAATCTTTAAAAAAAAGGTTTCATCTACAAATACAGTTCCAAACAAAATTCCCATCCTTCTCATCATCCCACATCCTTTCACATTATTCCTCATCATATCTCGTCATTCCACATCATTTCTCATCATCCCATTTCACGTCATTTCTCATTATTCCACGTCATTTCTCATTATCCCAAATTTTCTACATCCATTCACATCATTCCTACATCCATTCACATCATTCCTACATCAACTCACATCCATTCTCATTCATTCACTTCATTCTGACATCCATTCACATCATTCCTACATTCATTAACATCCGTTCACATCCATTCTTATCCCTCACATCATTCTTGCATCCAATCACATCCATTCTCATCCATTAACATCATTCTTACATCCATTCACATCCATTCTCATCATTCCTACATTCATTCACATCCATTCTCATCATTCCTACATTTATTCACATTCGTTCACATCCATTCTCATCATTCCTACATTCATTCACACCCATTCACATCCATTCTCATCATTCCTACATTAATTAACATCCGTTCACATCCATTCTCATCATTCCTACATTCATTCACATCCATTCACATCCATTCTCATTCATTCCTACATTCATTCACATCCATTCTCATCATTCCTACATTCATTCACATCCGTTCACATCCATTCTCATCATTCCTACATTCATTCACATCCATTCTCATCATTCTTACATTCACATCTATTCTCACCATTCCTACATTCATTCACATCTGTTCTCATCATTCCTACATTCATTCAGATCCGTTCTCATTACTTCACATCCATTCTCATCAATCCTACATTCATTCACATCCATTCACATCCATTCTCATCATTCCTACATTCATTCACATCCATTCAATATTTTCAAATTCTTTCTCAAATTTCTCAAAATAAAATACGCTCAATATTCTTCTTTTTGAATAAAAGATTTATGGGATTTACAAAATCAATTCTACCCATGTTTTTTCTTTTAGTATAAACACTAATCTATTTATCTAAATAATTCATTTCCATAATTCTCATAAATTGAATGATTCTATAAAATTTGTGCATAACCTTCTTTATTTTTCCGACTATTGAATAATTCTCAAAACTCGTCTTTTAGCATAAAATATCTATGCCTAGAATATGATAGGAATTCCTCGTTTTGCTTTATTAAAATTATGCATAAAAATAAGATTTATCTTTTTAATGGAAAATTTTGCCATAGCTTCGCTGCAATTACTTTGATTTTGACTTGATTCTTTGGATAGAAGTGAAGCCCACAAGCAAGTCCTTGGCCACCAAGAGGGGGAGGGTAATCTTCAAGAGAGGATGGAGAATAGAGAAGCTCCAAAGCTCCCAAGAGAAGAGGCAAATAGAGGGATAATAGAAATTACACATGAAGATAATATTGGCATGTAAATTCACAAAGATGAAAATACAAAGGAATGAGGGTTATTTATAGGTGAGGGAGGCCACTAACCAAGTCCAACTGAGTTCTGGAGGGTTTCAGCTTCAGTTTGACCCAATTTGGACAAGTTTTGGATCAGTTTGGCTCCCTTTTTGATCCAGTTTGGCTCCCTTTTTGATCCAGTTTGCAGCACCAAGAGAAAGGAGAGATGAAATATCTTGATTTTTTTGAATTAAAAATGTCAAGCAATGATGATAAAAAAGCCTCCTTACTGAGGTGTCAAAAATTCATCATTTTACTAAAATATCCTTTTTTTTAACTAATAAACCTTAATTTTTAACTTATAAACCCTGTACTCAATCAACTCTTCATCTTGTGTGAGCATTTACTCATTTTTGGGGTATTTTCTTTTATTCTTTACATTTTTCTCATCCCAACACTTGGATTAATCCTATTGGCCCTTTGGAACCTTATTTGGACCTTAATCCAATTTTTTTTGAAAATGTGGACCCTTAGGCTAATGTCTCTTATACACATATTTAATTAATTCCTAATGCACATTGAAAAATTCATTTTGAACTTCTGTTTCAAGGAAATTCTTATTAGGGAAATTTTTGTATCCAAAGATATCTAAATTTTGATAAAATTACCTCTCTCTAGGTCAAAACAGGGTAAAACAAGATCTTTTTCCATTTCTGAGGGGGGGGGATGATTACAAGAGATTGAAGGGAAGGTTCTTACACCTTTACATCATAAAATCTGGAGGGAGGAATCTTACATCTTACCCCACTTAAAAAATGCGAGATGTCCTCATCTCGCACAGCTGGAGAATAATCTCTTTCATCTCTTTCTTCTTCTCACTATAGAGCTTTGTATGTGACCACACAGAGGTTGAGCATTTTCACATTAATCTTTATGTTATGTTGGTTGAGTAGAGAAGAAGAAGATAGAAGAAAATTCAGCTATCCATCTCTCTCTTGTGTCGTCTTGCTCTCTCTTGTGTGTGTGTGTTTGCTTGCTAGGGTTTGAAGCTCTCCCTCTCCTCCACATTCTCTTTAACAGCGCCTTGCAAGACATCCTAGCATACTTTATCCCATAAAAAATTTCATTTTGTACTATGGAGGTTGAGCCAAAAAAAAAACATTTACTTTGGAAACTATAGATATCTCAAAACAATCAATATCTTACTCCATAAAATAAGGAGTCCAAAATGCACATCTCTAGTTGCAATAGTTTTTTTTCAAAAACAACACATAGAAACATAGAGATAAAGGTAAGAGCGATGCACAATAAAAATGCCTGCATGATTACTCATCATCATCATTAGGAGATGGCCCACAAACCTTATTTTGAAGGCACTCACTAAAAGCATAGAAATCAACCTCTAATAACAAACAATGACGCATCTCCTTAGCACAAGCTGCTCCCAATCCACCACATCCAACCAAAAAATCAATAACATAATCCTCCTCGTATGTGAATGTCGCTAGCAATCAACTATAGCCAACGAAAAAAGGAATCAATGAAACCACACACATTTTTTGTAGTTTGCATAAAATCACTACTAATAGACTGTTTAAAAAAACAGAAAATAACTCACACACACATTTTTGTAGTTACTGTAATTACCAGAAAAAAGCATTGGAGCGCTCAGCCCCTCCTCTGACTAGTACCCCATCCACTCGGGTGAAATTATTGTCGATGCGTGCATGAGCCTCTGTGATACAACTCCTAGCTGTTTGGGAACAAGAGATGAGATACCTCCTCACCCGCCTCCTACACAAAAATCTATTATACAAATATTATAAGGCACAAAATTATTAATAAAATATTAGTGTTCTACCGTACACACATGCTCTCCTCCCGTGTGTGGATGTAAGTAACCACCATCGCACATAAGCGTCCCTGAATGATGAAGCTATAGTCCACATTTCCCTGCATACTTCAATATCTTGCCCATGTCCTGGGCAAGACAAAGAGTAACAAGGAATCCCTAATCTGCAAGGTGTGTGTTTGCAAAAGAGAATGTGGGGGAGAGAGAGAGAGGGAGCTTGAGTTCCTTGCAAGCAAACACACACACACACACACACACACACACACACACACACACAAAAGAGTGCAAGACACAAGAGAGATGTATGGCTGAATTTTCTTCTATCTTCTTCTTTGCTTTACAACCACATAACTAAAAGATAAGAGTACATACATAAAGGGAAAGTACTCTCCTACAACATACAAAGTACTCTCCTACAACATACATAAAGGGAAAGTACTCTCCTACAACATACAAAGTGGTTGGTCTATAGTGTGAACCCGAATATGAGCTGGCATTATAACTATGACATAACTCTAGTACTCCAAAGTGGCTGTCACATAGCCTATCCTCTACTAGTGGCATACCGACCATAATCTCACCAACCATGCCAGTGACATAAGTGCGGAAGCTATCACACAAGCGGGTCATTAATGTCCGTCGTCATAGCACTAGTTGAGCTTGATATCTCGACACTCCCCCTCGAGCTCAACTCCACACACTGCACTCCAAGTAAGCTCCTAAACCTGTGGAGCTTCTTTGTGCCCAGTGTCTTCGTGAAGATGTCGGCCACTTGAGAGTCCTCTGTGCTGATATATACCAGATCTACATCACACCTACTAGAACCTTCTACCTCACAAAGTGATAGTGTACCTCAATGTGCTTCTAGCATGGTATACTGGGTTACTAGCCAACTATATGCTACTCATGTTGTCACAATAAATGACAACTACCCTATATCTAGGTTCACCCATATCACCAAGTAGCTTTTGAAACCAAGCTACCTCGTAAGCTACCATAGCAACACCCCTGTACTCTGTCTATGTACTCGACTAGGCAACTATTGGCTGCTTCTTACTTCTCGAACTCACAGTTCCCAAATGAGAACATAAAACCACTAGAAGATATCCTGTTTGCAACACTACTAGCCCAATCGACATATGTGTACCCATGTAGCTGTATCTCTATACCAGCCTCATAGAAAAGTCCATAACCAACTACGGACTTTATGTACCTGAGAATCCGTCTAGCTGCATCCAAGTGTGGCTTCCTAGGGGCATGTATAAATTAACTTGCAAGTCCAACAACATAACTCAAGTCTAGCCTAGTAATGGTCATATAGATCAAGCTACCCACTGTGCGCTTGTATATAGTGGGGTCCTCCAAAAGCTCACCTGTATCCGCGGAAATCAAGTTTGTGTTATGCGCCAATGGCACTTAAATAGGCTTACAACCTATCATACCATACTTGGACAACATATCCAAGCCATATGGCCTCTGCAATAACTCAATGCCATGAGGTGATCTCACCACCTCTATTGTAAGATTCCCCCCTTCTAAATTAGGAGAAACACTTAAGATAGTCCACTAAGTCTTAATTTGGAGAAAATTTCCTATTTATCGACACCTTGACCATGTAGAGATTCAAAGATACGATTCATAGGTAAGACCTAGTCCTATCCCACAGGGGAAGCGTGATCTTCTAAAAGTCAAATCACCCATAGGGTAATTTATCATAAATTGGGCAACTACTAGACTTGATTTCTAGAGGCAACACTTTTTTCCTCATCCATGCAAGGCACAGCCACTGACCTAGTCTTCAAGAATAGAGTTGCCCAAGAACCTAATTATCTAGCGTAGGGCTTTCACTTAATCTGTTGGAAAGCTACCCAACTAATTGAGTCCACTTGTCCGTAGGATAGTGCCATCGGGGCATTCCATCCTCCCACTTTCCACCCTACTCATGCGTCAATTTGTTTTCTAATTAATCCTACCACACTATTTGACATAAATAAACATGTTCCTTAATTAAGGCCCTTTTCATAAGGTTTGTTAAAACAGCCTTTTTACACAATACAATCATGCCAAAGACAAGATATATATAAAAAAAGTTTATACATGAATCAATTCCATACAAGCCAAACCGGCTCTCTTATTCTATTCCTTCATTCTGCTGATGATCTAGAATTCGGCCTTCCAGCCTCTACATGCTGGGCAAAACCCTACGGGACCATACACCTCTGCTGGTGGCGAGGACTCAAGCTGGCCTATCGCCCTCTCAGGATCCATCGCTCGATCCTCCCGCCCCTCAGAGGGATGTTTGCACACTAGGGTGGGCTTATTCACCACACTAGCCTAGGCCCTCAGAACTAGGTAGCATCATAATTTCTCGTCTCAATCGACGAACCTTATTCTCCCAATGGTATGAGGGATACCTTGGGCCATTCCCGAGCTTTGCTAATGACGCCGCTTGGCTACACAAGCACGGAACGGAATTAGCGTTGAAGCCAAGAAAAACTTGCACTCTTTAAAGATAACAATTTCAATGCAATTTATTGAATACAGCATCACACAATTCGTAACTTCATACAATTTTATGTCATTATTTTAAAAGAAAAAGATACATATTTATTAGCACTAATTAAAAAAAAACTCTTCTTTAAAATATAACCAAGCTTACCTGGCCACCATTTCCTTGAGGAGCTTGAAAAGGGAGGGTTGGAGCCGCATTGTTGGGAGCATCTTTCCTAATCTCGTTGTTGCACGCTTCTCTCAAGGCAATATTTTGATGTTTCTAGGATGGGGCCATCTTGGACGTCGTCTTGTAGGGCTTGTTGTCGTGGTCGAAACGCTTCAGTCGGATCTCAATTCTGAGGTCGTTTGCTCACTGTATTAGCAAAAGACTATAGCGCATGAACCCTTGGGTTGGAGCCGCATTGGGAGCATCTTCCCTAATCTTGTTGTTGCGCGCTCCTCTCGAGGCAATATTCTAAGGTTTTCAAGATGGGACCATCTTGGACGTCGTCTTGTAGGGCTCGTTGTCGCGGTCGAAACGCTTTAGTCGGATCTCAACTCTGAGGTCGTTTGCTCACCGTATGAGCAAAAGACTATAGCGCATGAACCCTTTCTTAAGGCAAAAACCTCTTATTAAAGTCTACGCAAATGGGGGGGATTTGTGAGATGTCCTTAAGACAAAAATGTTTTGCCAAGGGGAGAAGGGCTCAGGGCTACTGTAAGTCTATTCACACGGGGGGAAAAGAGTTGAGGACACTGCCTCCTAGTAAGAGGGGGATGGAGGAAAATTGCCTTATCTGAAAAGAGGCAAATGAGGGGGTGTGAGAGGGGTGGCTGCACCACAGCAAGTACACTACACAGGGACGGATGGTGGTACAACAGGGCATACGTTGCACAGAAACGCGTGTTGCCTGTCGAGCACACCGGGGGTTTATATAGCTGTGGGGTGCGGGTACGGGTGCTGTGCAAAGCAAGGACGAAAGCAAGGATGAAAGGAAGGTGTACCAGCAAAGGCTATGGATCAGTGGCCTGCATGGGTCTAGGGAAAAGGTACGGTGTCGGTTGTCAGGGAAAGGAGTGGTATGCATGTACCTTATCTGGTCTGGGGTAGCATGGGTGTCCACGTAGGGGTACGTGTGGACCACATAGTGGGCGGCCGTCCTTTGGTTCTTGTGCGACCATCGTACGGGCACCCTGGTAAGTGTGTACGGCCCAAATTTTGGGACGGGGTTCCCAAATTAGGGACGCCCGCCTTGATTTGCGTGTCAGACCGCCCTAAGGGGTAATTTTTTTTTTGGGTCCGGGAGGTTCTCCTGGTCTTTGGGGTTTAGACCGTTCGTCAATCGGACGCCCGGTCGTGCATTTATTAAGGTTTAAAGGTCATCGCTTTTTAACTAAAATGACTGAAATTTGCATATAAGCTTTGATCCGGTGTCCGTTTTGGATGCTGTAAAATCCTATACTAGGGTAAAATCACGCGCAGATTTCAAATTTGGGCTCAAAATTTGAAGATTCTAAGTAGAAATGACTCAAATAATAAAATCATTGATTTTTATACCATAAAAACTCATAAATTTATCTATTACATGAACATTTCTTTATTAGTGAAGATGGGTATGTTACATCTATGCCCAAGGAACACCACAGCTCACCCAAATTATTCATCTCAAACTTTTGCTTCAAAAGCCTCCTGACATCATGTATATCAACATCACTATCACCAGTGATAATCAAGTCATCCACATAGATGACAAATAGCATGATCCCTCTATCAATCTTTTTTACATATAGTCAAAAATCTGCATTGGATATCTAAAATCCAATGGTAACAAGATACTCCCCAATCTTGTTTGACCATGCTCTTGGTGCTTGCTTTAACCCTTATAAGGCTTTGTGTAACCTGCACACAAAATCTAGGTGTGCATCACTCTCATAACCTGGTGGCTGCATCATGTAAACTTCTTCTTGGTTGCAAATCACCATGCGAGAAGGCATTCTTTACATCCATCTAATGTCGGACCGCCCTAAGGGGTAATTTTTTTTTTTGGTCTGGGAGGTTCTCCTGGTCTTTGGGGTTTAGACCGTTTGTCAATCGGACGCCCGGTCGTGCATTTATTAAGGTTTAAAGGTCATCGCTTTTTAACTAAAATGACTGAAATTTGCGTATAAGCTTTGATCCGGTGTCCGTTTTGGATGCTGTAAAATCCTATACTAGGGTAAAATCACGCGCAGATTTCAAATTTGGGCTCAAAATTTGAAGATTCTAAGTAGAAATGACTCAAATAATAAAATCATTGATTTTTATACCATAAAAACTCATAAATTTATCTATTACATGAACATTTCTTTATTAGTGAAGATGGGTATGTTACATCTATGCCCAAGGAACACCACAGCTCACCCAAATTATTCATCTCAAACTTTTGCTTCAAAAGCCTCCTGACATCATGTATATCAACATCACTATCACCAGTGATAATCAAGTCATCCACATAGATGACAAATAGCATGATCCCTCTATCAATCTTTTTTACATATAGTCAAAAATCTGCATTGGATATCTAAAATCCAATGGTAACAAGATACTCCCCAATCTTGTTTGACCATGCTCTTGGTGCTTGCTTTAACCCTTATAAGGCTTTGTGTAACCTGCACACAAAATCTAGGTGTGCATCACTCTCATAACCTGGTGGCTGCATCATGTAAACTTCTTCTTGGTTGCAAATCACCATGCGAGAAGGCATTCTTTACATCCACCTAATGTAAAGACCAACCCTTTGCTGAAACTATAGCAATGATAGCTCTCACGGTTGCCATTCTTGCAACTGGGCTGAAGGTCTCTTCCATAAGTTTGCGCATATAGCCTTTGACCACCAATCTTGCCGTTACCTACTCCTCTCATTGAACCATAAATGTTATGCTTGACTTTATACACCCACTTACATCCAATTGCCTTCTTTTCCTTAGGCAAAGGCACTAAATCCCATGTTGCATTTGTATCCAATGCTGCCATTTCCTCATTCATGGCATCTTCACATTTCTTATTTCCAAGTGCCTCCTCAAAAGGAGTGGACTCTAATTCCTTTATTTCTTTAACCATGTAAGCATACTGATGGACTGTATATCCATCATATCTTAACTTGGCAACATGGTACCTAACCCTCATAGACCTGCGTACACATGGATCACTACTAGGTGTCCTCAAAACGGCCCTCGTTCTCCTTACACCAGAGAGTAACCACAGATGGAATGTCAAGCTTCTCATCAAGGCTCTGCTTAGAGCCGCTAGAGTCACCATCCATATATGAGTAACCTGCTGATAGATTAGGCACAAAGGGTTGATCTACCTTTTCCTTCCCTTTGCATGATACATGTTCACCTACATCTATCCTCAACTTGCTTGACCATGGGCTAACATTAGATCGAGTGCTAGAGGACTCTCTAGATCCACTAAGCATCAACACTTCTTACATCTATAGCTTTTGTTGCTCTACATGTGGTGTAGCATCAACACTTCTTACATCTATAGCTTTTGTTGCCTTCATTGCTGGTGCATACCAGCTACTTATCTCATTGAAGGCAACATCTCTACTTACTTGCATCTCACGAGTGTAGGGTTATAGTATCTACCTTTTTGCTGCATAGCATAATCAATGAAGATTCATTTCTTTACCTTTGGATCCAACTTTATTCTCACTTCATTTAGGAACATGTACATATATGCAATACACCCAAATACTTTCAAGTGAGACACATCCGGTCTTATGTCTGTAGACTTCTGTTCAGGGGTCATACCATGAACAACTGCAGTGAGTGTCCGGTTCATAATGTACAAAGTAGTTGCTACTGCTTTTGCCCAAAAGTAATGTGGCATATTGTTTTCAGCCATCAAGGCACATGCCACTTTTGCAATGTGCCTATTTTTCCTTTTTGCAACACCATTATGTTGCTGAGTGTACCTGTACATAAACTGCCTCTTAATTCCCTGCTTTCTCAGGAAATCACTGAACTCATTGGAGAAATATTATCCCCCACCATCTGATCTTAGGCATTTTATTTGCATGCCTTTTTCCTTCTCGACCAAGGCTTTAAATCTCTGAAAGTGAGCAAGAACCTCACTTTTCTCCTTCATGAAGTAAACCCACACTTTCCTTGTGTGGTCATCAAAGAATGTAACATAGTACCTGCAACCTGCAATTGTTGCAGTCTTGGTCGGTCCCCATACATATGAATGTATGACATCTAATGGCCTTGCACACACTGACATGCTTTTCATGTGGAAAAGCATGTTTGTCTTGCTTACCAAGCTGGCATGCTTCATATACTTTGTGCATACCATCAACCTTAAACTTTTGCAAACCTACAACAATATTTTGGGCCTGCATAGACTTCAGTCATTGTATATTCCCATGACCAATGCGCTTGTGCCATATATCAGTATCTATGATACCTGTTCCATGCGCAAACGTGGTTGCCTTTACTTTAGGCATATTCACATCCAAAGTAAACATCCTACCATTTTTGTCAGCAATTGAGGTGTTCCGAGTGAGAGCTGTATGACGAAAGATTTCCACGTACGATTTGGAGGGCAGCATTGACTGACCCCTATTTAAGTTTGGTTGCTCGGGCTGTTACACTTTGTTACCCTTTGCAACCAAGCGACACTGATTTTTGAAGTCTTCCACAAAATATCCTTGACGATTAAACTTGACTTGCAGACCCTACTCAACCATCTGTCCAAGAGAAGCTAGGTTCTTTGTAATATTTGGAACATGAACAAGTACTTCATTTTGCCATCCTACATAGACAATGGAACTTTACCAACATGTGCAATGGGATGTGCAGTATCATCACCTGTTTGGGTGAGCCAGTTCTCTTTCAGAAAAAGAAAGATGGAACGCTAAGACTCTGTGTGGACTATAGAGGTCTCAATCAACTGCTGACAGTTAAGAATAAGTATCCTATCCCTAGAATTGATGAGCTTCTGGACAGGCTAAGTGGAGCCTAGATCTTCACAAAGATAGATCTCAAATCAGGGTATTAACAGATCAGGATTAATGAGTAAGATATCCCAAAGACAGCCATCAATACTCGGTATGGGCATTATGAATTCACTGTCATGCCGTTTGGATTGACAAATGCCCCAACTACATTCAATCACCTAATGCAAGACATTCTCAGAGAATACTGGATGATTTTTTTCTTGTTTTCTTTGATGATATTGTGATTTACTCAAAGAATGCAGCTGACCATGAAGCTCATGTCAGAAAAGTTCTTAAGATTCTAAGGAAGCACCAACTCTTTGCAAAAAAGAGCAAATGCACTTTCTCTGCCGACCATGTTGAATACTTGGGCTTTCTGGTATTCCAAAGATGGAATTTCTCTAGATTTCGCAAAAGTCCAAGCAGTCATAGATTGGCCTGAACCAAAAACAGTGAAAGAAGTCAGGGGATTCTTGGGATTGACTAGCTGTATAGAATTTTTATACCAAAGTATGCTCTCATAGCTTCCCCCTGACTAATCTTCTTAAGAAGAATACGCCGTTTCAATGGTCTACCAGGTGCCAGAGTGCTTTTGATAAGCTAAAGACCGTCTTGGTAACCAATCCCGTTCTGAAGTTGCCAGATTTCTCTCTACCCTGGGAGGTGGACTCATGCAGGAAGGTCATGCAGTGGCCTATGAATCAAGAAAACTCAGAACGCATGAGAGGAATTATGCTCTCAGCGACCTGGAACTACTTTCAGTAGTATATGCCCTGAAGCTGTGGAGACATTACCTACTGGGTCAAAGATCCACTTTGATGATAGATCATTAGAGCTTAAAGTGGATCTTCACTCAGAAGGATCTCAACATGCGCCAAAGAAGGTGAATGCAGACCCTGCAGGAATTTGATTTTGAAATCAAGTACCGCCCCCAGGCAAAGACAATGTGGTAGCAGATGCCCTTAGCAGAAAAGCCTCCTTGCTTGCAATTACTGTAGTATCAAATCCTTTGATTATTTAAGCAAGAGAGATGATCATGCAGGATAGATTCTTTGGCCCTATTGCTACCCTACTTATGCAGGAAAGACTCCACAGGAGAGTTGAACCGAGTTCAAGGGTACAGCGTGGATGATGGAATTATGTATTATAATCATAGGCTTTGCATTCCCAAATGATGAGGGAACTAAGGGTCAAATTCTGAATGAAGCCCATGATAGCCTTATTGTTGCAGGACATCCCGGTTTCATCAAAACCTACATGTCTGTGAAGAAAAGCTTCTTTTGGCCTGGACTAAAAAAGGATGTACTTAATCATGTACGTCAATGTCTGACATGTCAGAAAGTCAAGGCCGAGAAAGTAAAAATGCCTGGAAAGTTACATCCATTAGACATCCCCCCAGATGAAGTGGGAATGCATCAGTATGGATTTTATTACTGGATTACCTTCAATGCAATCAGGTTACAACTCCATCTTCATGGTAGCTGATAGACTAACCAAAGTTTCCCATCTGATTCCAGTAAAAGAAACCTACACTGTAGTGGATGTGGCCAGAGTGTTCCTCAAGGAAATCTTCAGATTGCATGGCCTACCCAGAAGAATAGTAAGTGATCGAGACCCCAAATTCACGTCAAGATTCTGGACTGCATTTTTTAAAGCAGTAGGAACTTTCTTGGATCTCAGCACAGCTTACCACCTCGAGATCGACGGTCAAACAGAAAGGGTAAACCAAGTAATCGAAGATATACTTTGGTCATGCTGTGGTGGCAGGGAACCCAAGAAGTGGCTAAGTTATCTGCACCTAGTCGAGTTCGCCTACAATGCTTCTTATCTCACAGAAGTATTGGGATGAGCCCTTTCAAAGCTCTGTGTGGACAAGATTTCTTAACTCCATTAACTTGGTCCGACCCATTGATTAGGGTCGAGATGTCCAGATGGATGCTTGATGACATGGAGCAGCACATCTAATAAATTTCCAAAGATATAAAAACTGCCCAAGATAGATAGAAACAGTATGCAGATAAGAAGAGGACAGACAAAAAATTCAAAGAAGCAGATATGGTCTTCATTCGAGTACGCCCCAAAAGAAGTTCTCTATCTCTTGGGAAGTACAAGAAGTTATCCCCCAGATATTGTGGGCCATATCTGATTACAAAGAAAGTAGGTGACTTAGCCTACGAACTTCTTCTACCTCCTCATCTCAAAGTACATAATGTATTTCATGTCAGCCTACTTAAATGTATGTACTAGGCTCAAATCCTCATGTGCTTGATGTGATGAAATTTTAACTTCTTCAACCCCCAAGGGCAGATGGAACTCCAACCTGAAGAAATTCTTGATGTTCGAGAGAAGGTTCTTAGGAATAGAATTCTGAGAGAATTATTGGTTAAATGAAAGTTCTATCCTTTTGAAGATGCCACCTGGGAGAAAGAAGCCGAACTGTTGCGGGATTACCCCCAGTTTACGAGATGAGGACATCTTGCGTCTTTCAAGTGGGAGAGAATGTAAGATTCCTCCCCAGCCTCTCAAGAAGTCTAGTATCTTTCCTTGTAATCAAATCCCTCTTCAGAAAGATCTTGTTTCTACTTGTTTTGGCCTAGAGAGAGAAAATCTTCTAGAGAGAGGTGATTCAGTTTTCAAATATTTTTGGATGGAAAAATATCTCATCTTATTAAAATAAATTTCCCCGAAACAGAAGTTCAAAAAGAATTTCAGAAGGTGCATTAGAAATAAATTATAATCTATTCCTAAGGATCCAAATTTTTTGAAAATTTTAATTTAAGGTTCTTATGGACCAATAAGATTAATCCAAATGTAGGGAGGAGGTAAATTGAAGAAATAAAGAAAATATTCCCAAAAATGAGTAAATACTCACATAAGATGAAGAGTGGACTAAGGACCAAAGGAAATACTAAAAAAATGAAATTTTGACACCTCAGAGTGGGGTTACCAGGAGCCTTTTTCCCGTCATTGCTTTTGAATTTTAAATCAATAAAATTAGATATTTCATCTCTCCTCTCTTCTAATTCAAAATTGAATCCAAAAAGTGAACTAAACTGACCCAAAAAATGGTAAAAAATTGACCAAACTGATCTGGAAAATTCTAGAATCAGTTTGCTTTTATGCACTATTACTGTACTCCTTCCCACAGCCAAAAATAGTGAATTTATTGATAATTCATTAGTTTTTGACCATTTCCTCTTCAAAAGAATTGGTGGCCACTCTTGTTGTTGCAAACAAGAGTAGATCCCTCAAACCACCAAGCCAAAGGAAAGCTCACAAAAATTCATGTAAGCTAGAAATCCTACTTTTTCTTTATTCCATTTAATGGTTTTCTAATTTTTGTTTTCTTTAAAATGAAAAATGATGTTATGCCTTGTTGGAAAGGCTTTCCCTCTCTCTTCATTCTTGAATTCAGCCTTTCTTTATCCTAGATATGTAATGAAATTGTTAGAATTAAACTTTTCATATTGTTTCTCTTTAAAAAGTGGAATCTGATTAGTTTAGAATGCTTTAAACCATTTGGGATAATTTCTAAGTAACTTGAGAATGAAAAAATTTGAAAAATGGTCAGCCATACAAAGGAGGTTATAGCAAAATTTTCTTAAATTTTATGAAATAAGTTTTATCTTTTATTATTCAAAAAGAGCAATCCCTACCGTTTGTGTATTCTAAAAGTGTTATTTTCATTCTAGGCATAGAAAAATGCATATTAGAAATATTTTTATTTTAAAAGTGTTATTTCCATTAGAATTAATTTCTATGCATAGAAAGATGCATATTGGAGAAATTTTTTTATTCTAAAAGTGTTACTTTCATCAAAATTGATTTTTATGCATAAATAGATGCATAAAAGAATTTTCTTATTATAAAAGTGTTACTTTCATCGAAATTGATTTTTATGCATAAATAGATGCATAAAAGAAATTTTTTTATTATAAAAGTGTTACTTTCATCAAAATTGATTTTTATGCATAAAAGAAATTTTTATAAAAGTGTTACTTTCATCAAAATTGATTTTTATGCATAAAAGAATTATTTTAATTATAAAAGTGTTACTTTCATCAAATAAAAGGATTTGACATTACAGTAATTGCAAGCAACAAGGAGGCTTTTCTGCTAAGGGAATCTGCCATCACATTTTCTTTGCCTGGGCGGTACTTGATTTCAAAATCAAATTCCTACAGGGTCTGCATCCACCTTCTTTGGTGCATGTTGAGATCCTTCTGAGTGAAGATCCACTTTAAGTTTTGATGATTTGTCATCAAAGTGAATCTTTGACCTAGTAGGTAATGTCTCCACAACTTTAGGGCATATACTACTGGAAGTAGTTCCAGGTCGTGGACAACATAATTCCTCTCATGCATTCTAAGTTTTTGGGATTCATAGGCCACTGCACGACCACCTCCCAAGGCAAAACCACTGGCATCAGTTACTACCTCAAAGGGTAAAGAGAAGTCTGGCAACTTCAAAAGGGATTGGTTACCAAGGCAGTCTTCAGCTTATCAAAAGCACTCTGGCACCTGGCAAACCATTGAAACGGGGTATTCTTCTTGAGAAGATTAGTTAGGGGGGAAGCTATGAGAGAATACTTTCAAATTGGTATAAAAATTCTATACCAGCCAGTCAATCCCAAGAATCCCTTGACTTCTTTCACTGTTTTTGGTTCAGGCCAATCTATGACTTCTTGGACTTTTGCGAAATCTGGAGAAATTCCATCTTTGGATACCAGAAGGCCTAAGTAATCAACATGGTTGGCAGAGAAAGTGCATTTGCTCTTTTTTGCAAAGAGTTGGTGCTTCGTTTTAGAACCTCAAGAACTTTTTTGACATGAGCTTCATGGTCACCTGTATTCTCCACTTTTGGAATGGCTGGAGTGGCAGGATTGGGTTATGAGGCATTTTGTCTACATCACTAGATTGCCCCAACCTCTAGCACATGTCGCACTCCTTTGCAAATATGTGTGCATCTTTTAATGCGGTTGGCCACCACAGACCTACTTGGAAATCCTTCCGCCATGTGACCTCTCCAAAAAAATACCCACCGCTTATGCCTCGGTGCGCTTCTGCCAGCACAGCGTGTTGCTCATGTTCAGGGACACATCTCCTCATAGTATCTGGTCGATGCCCATCTTGTAGAGTTTTCCAGCCACCACCATAAATGACTTGCTCCAAAGAGTCAGCTTCTTTCTCTGATCTCTAGACATGTACTCCAAAAAGGACATGTCAGATAGGAATTGCAATATTTGGTCATACTAGCTGGATTTTTCTTATTCCGTAAGGAAAAGCTGTGCATTTGGGAAATCATCTTCCACCCCCTCTAGTTCTTCTCCTGTTTCCAGTCTTGACATGAAGTATTCTCACTACATGCTTATTCCTGAGGGTGTGCCTTATGTTAAACTCGCATTCCTGCACAAGAGCATCCACTTGGCCAATTTTCTTGCCAAGTTTGGTTTGTTTATCAGGTAAAGGAGACCTTTATGATCTACATGAAATTCAAATGTCTTACCTAGTACGTAGTGTCCTAACTTCTTGGTGAAGTAAATCATTCCCAACAATGACTCTTTCTCCGTAGTGGAGTAGTTCTTTTTTGGCCTAGATAGCCTCCTACTGGCATAGTAGACTTGTCTGTACTATCCCTCTTGTGCTTCCTACATAAGAGCACTACCAATGATGGCAACATCAAAGGCATTAAAACGAACACATGGAACACTAGGTCATAGTTAGGCTACTACCTAATGGGAGCTATTGACAGTATTCTCTTGAGATTCCGGAATGCCTCTTGACAGGATCCGCACCAAACATATTCTGCATCCTTCACCGTCAGACTGTACAAAGGCACTGCCATCTTCTCTAGGAAACTCATGAATCTACTATGCCACTTGATTGGCCCCAGGAATCTTACAAGCTCTTTGGCATTCTTGGATGGCTGGTAGCTTTTACAATGATTGCGACCTTGGCCGGCGGATCCATAGCAAGCCCCTTTTGTAACATTATATGCCCCAAAAGGGATCCACTGGTTACAAAACGAAGGCACACTTGGTTGGACTTAGGTGGATTCAGGCTCAGACTGTCCTTCTTGAACTTTTCTAGGCACATTGTGAGGTGTGTTATGTGTTCTTCTTTCTTCCCAAACACACTAAAGTCATCCACAAACACCCTCATGAAGGTGGCCAGATATTAATATAATATTTCCTGAACCATCCTTTGGAATGTAATAGGAGCATTTTTCAGCCCGAATGTCATCACATTGGAGGTAAATGCCCCTCATTATATCACAAAAGCTATCTTTTATTTATCTTCATGTGCCATTCACACTTAGTTGTACCCACTAAACCCATCTAGAAGGGTATGTTTCATGCCTAGCTAACTACATCCACAAACAAGGAATTAATAAATGGCAATGGGAATGGATCTGATTTGTGGTAGTCACTACAAACCCTCCTCTTCCCATTCTTTTTCAAAATAATGACTATCGTGGCATAATCTAGGTTCATTATGTATCTGCTTTACCTGATTGGGGTTGCATCCTCTTTCAGGTTAATCTTATGCTAGTAGGATGGAGATGATCAATTTCACCCACAAGCCATACTACATGTTAAGGAAAGCCTTCGGATTGGTGAAGGCAGCAGATGTGGGGACAAAGGTATCTTGGGCGGAGGTGCTCTACAATAACCTAAAAGATCAGATTGCAAAGGTCACTCACCCAAACACCAAGACGAAGATTGGCCCCTACCTAACATCACTATTTAAAGCATAACCACCAGGAGCTACAAAAGAGGAGGAGGCAAGCAACAAAGAGGATGCAGGGCATAAGGAGGAGACAGAGGCAAGACCCCAGCAAGAAGGGAGTTCCGGACAATCTAGAAAAAAGGGCTTTTGAGTTTGGAGAGAAGAAGAAGGAAAAGAATGGAAAAACAATAGAAGACAAAAGAAGCAAGCAGCTAAAGGAGGACTTTGCCCATATCGGCAAGTCCATTCTTACATAAAAGTTGGAAGAGTAGACATCAACCTCAAAATGTTCACATCTCGAATAGGCACAGTAGGCAGCCTCAAACACCAAAAACCTGCACCTTGGACAGGCACAACAAGAAATCATGGTCATTGAACCCCTGCACCTAGAACAAGCACAAGCTGAGCCCCATGTACACGGTCCTGGAAGCTTTCTGGAGTCCAATTAAATGGATTGGGTGCAAGGATGCCTCAATTATTTACAAAGGTGTATGACAGACAGAGTGAAGAAGATAACCAAGCTGTAGGCGGTGATCAAGGAGTAGGATAGCATCATCTAGACCATGAGAAGCCATCAAGAACCCTTGTAGGAAGAGTTAAACAGAAGGAGGGAAGTAGGTAGGATGGAGGAGATGCAAAAACAGCTATATTGAGACTCCAAAAAGAGAATGAAGAGATAAAAAGAGAGATGCTAATAATAAAAGGAGATCTTGCCAGGAATTTGGAGGCAAACCGGAAACTCAAAGAATAAATAGACAGGGCCAAGGAAAGCCAATCAAGGAGATGAGGGCCAAATCACATCTGCATCTTTTGTTTCCTTTATTGGTACATTCTAGCTACTCATCTCATCATAAAGACAACATCTATGCTTCCTTACATCTCATGAGTGGGGCATCGCCATTACTTGTTACATCTCCATCTTTTGTTTTCTTTACTAGTGCATGTCACCTACTCATCTCATCAAAGACAACATATTTGTCTACTCACATCTCACGAGTGGTAGAGATATAACATCTATAATCTTTCTCCTCTAGAGCATAACCAATGAAGATGCATTTCTCTACCTTTCGATCCAACTTAGTTCTCAATTCATTGTTGGGAACATGCACATATAGAATGCATCCAAACACTTTCATCTGGTTTTATACCTATAAACTTTTGTTCAGGCTTTATAGCATAAATAATTGTAGTTGGGGTCTTGTTCATAATGTAAACAACAATTGCTACCTCTACCCAAAAATAATGTGACATATTCTTTTCAGAAATCAAGGCATATGCCATACATGTGCCTATTTTTCCTTTCTACAACACCATTATGTTGTAGAGTGTAGCTGCATGTGAATTGTCTCTTGATTCCTTGCTTTCTCAAGAAATCATTGAACTCATTTGAGAAATACTCTCTCCCACCATATGATCTTAGGCATTTGATCTGCATACCTTTTTCCTTCTTGACCAAGGCTTTAAATCTCTGAAAGTGAGTAAACACCTCACTTTTCTCCTTTATGAAATAAACCCACACTTTCATAGTGTGATTGTCAAGACCTTTAAGACTCTTAGAGAAGGAATTCTAATTTCTCAACACAAATATTAGAGCATAACATATATTTATGCAAATTGAAGTTTAAACCTTAATAAACCAAATTACATAAACAAGAGAAAGAGTAGAAGTCGCCGCGCGTCAACACAAGATTAGGTTGAATATGTATTAGAAAAAGCACTTTCCAAAAAAGTAATTCCAAAAACAAAGCACAAGTTCTTTTGAGTTTACGAGCTTGCAAGCTCTACAAAAAATATAGCAAGAATTCATATAAAATCAGGCCTACCAAAAGTATAAATACTATTTGGTATTATGTACAAAAGGTATGAGACCTTAGCCTTATAAAAATACTGATGCCTAAATAAGAAACCATAAAACGTGTTCACATGTCTTCTAAAATATGTCATACTGGTCTAACACATGCTCTACCCCCACGATTAACACATAATCCATCACTCAATCATTGCCTTTATCCAAAATAATATTAGTCAGTGTGCACACAGTTGTTTAAACACATTAATCCTAACCATATCACACCAACGCACATAATTGATTAAACATATTAATATTGGTAGAGACATCATACTAGTTGCACAGAGCTTGATTAAATGCATTAATCTTAGTAGATGAAATAAAAGACACAACGAAAATAAAATATTGTGCGTTTAAAAAAAAATCCAAGAAAAAATTAATGCTAAGAAAATAACATATGCTAAAATTGTGAGAACATCTTATACGTGAGTCCAGCTTATTGACCATGAGACCAAAACTACACGGACTGGCAACACTTATGTCAAATATCTTAAATCATCCTATTTGAAAATGCCAACTGGATGCCATAAAAGTTTTTTTTCTCGTTCTTACCAAAATCTCATTCACTCTTACCATCCATGCAATTGAGGTTAATTGCAACCTGAGCAAGAGGGAATATAACCTCTATAGCAACACCCAATATTTTATTTTCAGATATTTTATTTTGGATGTGCCTAATATTTTATTTCATCTACCAGGATAAACATGGTTAATCAAGCTATGTGCATTAGCATGATGTCTCTACCAAGATTAATATGTTTAATCAGCTGTGTGCGATGGTAGTATGATATGGTTAGGATTAATGTGTTTAATCAGTTGTGTGCATTGACTAATATTATTTTGGATCAAGGCAATGATTGAGTGGCACATTATATGTTAATCATGGGTGGAACATGTGTTGGACCACTATGAGATATTTTGGAAGACATGTGAACACCTTTTATGGTTTCATATCTAGGCATCAATATTTTTGTAAGGCTAAGGCCTCATACCTTTGTACATACCAAATAGTATTTTATACTTTTGGTAGGCCCAAGATTGTATATTAATGTTTGCTATATTTTTGTAGAGCTTGCACGCTCATAAACTCAAAAGCATTCGTGCTTTGTTTTTGGAATTATCTTTTTGGAAAGCAAGTGCTTTTTCTAATACATATAAATATGGGTGAGTGGTACAAGGGCCACACTCATCCCAGGGGAGATTCAACCCAATCTTGTGTCGACGGTGACTTCTACTCTATTCTCCATCTTTCTCTTGCTTATTTAATTTGGTTTATTAAGGTTTATGCTTCAATTTGTGCAAATATATGTTATGCTCTAATTTTTGTGTTGAGAAATTAGAATTCCTTCTCCAAGGGTCTTAAAGGTCCTGATAGTGATTTATCAATGAATGTAACATAATACCCGCAACTTGCAATTGTTGCAGTCTTGGTCGATCCCCATACATCTGTTATAATAATACACCAAAATATCATATGTGACATTGGGGATATGGGCATATGGTTCAAAGGTCTTATAGCCATCATACATTGGGAATATGGACATATGGTTCAAGGAACTTATATGTGACATTGGGGATATGGGCATATGGTTCAAGGAACTTATATGTGACATTGGGGATATGGGCATATGGTTCAAAGGTCTTATAGCCATCATACATTGGGAATATGGGCATATGGTTCAAGGGACTTATATGTGACATTGGGGATATGGGAATATGGTTCAAAGGTCTTATAGCCATCATACATATAGTAGACTATGGTTAAAGGAGGATCCAAATCAACATATTCTAGGCACCTATTTGCAAGTGGAGGAGGATCCTTGTTTCCCACAAAACTAGGCAAGTGGGTGCTCAAATCAAAGATAATGGTTGAGAGATTCTAGGAGAGACTATGGATTAATCTCATTGCTAATCACTTGTACTTAAGCGTATATAAGAGGCTCACATCTAAGTACAACACTCTCTCTTTCTCATCATCTTACTGTCTTTATGTTGTCATCATGAATCTTAATCCTATGTGATTAATCTTAACCCATTTTTCTTAGCTTAAGGTTGCCTTCACCATGAGCTTCATCATCATGAGCTTAAGGTTACCTTCACCAGCTTCATCATCATGAGCTTAATATTACCTTCACCATGAGCTTCATCATCATGAGCTTAATATTACCTTCACCATGAGCTTCATCATTGTGTTTGATCCACCAGGAAAGCCACCATGGTATCAAAGCTTAGATTCACTCTCCTTCAGCTTGATTAGCCTCATCTTTTCACTTATAATAATCATGATAAGGCCAAAGCTTCGTATTGAAAAAGCCCCTTTATTTTCCCCTCTGATAGTGCTCTACAAAGTAAGGGTATTTTTGCACATTTAATAAAAAATTACTTTCACTAATAAATTGATTAGTACTAATCATCTAAGGTTTTTAGGGCTATTAGAGGTTTATATCTAACATTCAAGTGTTGCTAAACCTCTATAAGGCACCAAATTAGATTTGCCCCTTGATTTGGGTGATTAATCTGTTAATCCAAAATAGGGTATAAATCTACATCATTGCTTTTGGGGCAATGGGATTTTTGAGCTTGTATGCTTCATGTAACTCATCAATCATGCTCATAAATCAATTGTACAAATGCAAGACATTGGCCACCATTGATAAGCCTAAGCTCCTCTTATGCATATTTGTTGCATTATCTTTGAAAGGAATGGACATCATCATCATGTAAGGTTGCATGAACACATTGAGAAAATGATTTATCTTTGCCTATATGGATTTCAAAACGTAATGAAGTCAAAGATGAAGAAGATCAAGAGCAGCTTTGAAAAGATCAAGAGCTACTTCGACAAGAGCTACATCGACATAAAGAAGATCAAGAGCAACTTTGAAAAGATCAAGAGCTACTTCGACAAGAGCTACATCGACAAGAGCTACATCGACAAGAGCTACATCGACATAAGAAGATCAAGAGCTACATCAACAAGATCAAGATTAATAAGAAAGCATCTTTGAGTAGAAAGAAAAAGCCTCATATGGGGACAACTACATTAAAGGATAATCGGGCTTGCCAAGACCATCTATGGCTAGCCTACCTATATTCACCCCTTTATCCTACGTAAATGTAATCATAACTAGATGTCTAGCATCTATCATCATAACTGGCATTGTAAACCTCCATGAGTAAGACCACGGGCACTTGGGTAGTCATCATAACTAGCATTATAAACAGTAACTAGAGCTAACATTGACATCATAGTAGCCATGGAAATTTGGTTGAGGGAGGGTGTTGAAATAATACACCAAAATATCATACATATGGCATTGGGGATATGGGCATATGGTTCAAAGTTCTTATAGCCATCATACACATGGTTGAGGGAGGGTGTTGAAATAATACACCAAAATATCATATATCATACATATGGCATTGGGGATATGGGGACATGGTTCAAAGTTCTTATAGCCATCATACACATGGTAGACTATGGTCAAAGGAGGATCCAAATTAGCATATTCTAGGTCCCTAATGCAAGTGGAGGAGGATCCTTGTTTCCCACAAAACTAGGCAAGTGGGTGCTCAAATCAAGGAGAATGGATGAGAGATTATGGACTAATCTCATTGCTAATCACTTGTACTCAAGCCTATATAAGAGACTGACATCTAATGAAAGAGTACAACATTTTCACATTCTCATCATCTTGTTGTCTTTATGTTGTCATTAGTCCTAATCTCATGTGATTAGTCTTAACCCATTTTGCTTAGCTTAATGTTGCCTTCACCAGCATGAGCTTCATCATCATGTTTGATCCACCATGAAAGCGCACAACATTCGAGTGTATAATATCCAATGGCCTTACACTAACCTTCTTTTCATGCGGGAAAGCATGTTTGGCTTGCTTCACATACTTTGTGTATACTATCAACCTTAAACATCGGTAAACTTGCAGAACATTTTAGGCCTCCATATACTTTAAGAGCTATATATTAACATGACCAATGCGCTTGTGCCATATGTCAATATGTACAATAACATATGTCCTATGTGCAAACATGGTTGCTTTCACTTCAAGCATGTTAACATCTAAAGTAAATATCTTGCCATTTTTATTACCTACAACCAAGCAACATTGATTTTTGAAGTCTTCCACTAAACACTCTTGAGGATTGGACCTCACTAGAAACCAAGTTCTTCGTAATGTTTGGAAGATGAAGTTAATCTGCGAAGTACTTCATTTTGCCATCCTGCATAGATAATGGCACTTTACCAACATGTACAATGGGGTGGGCAGTATCATCACATGTTTCCACATATCCTAGTTTTTTCATTTTCTACACATCTCTAAACCACTCTCACCATGGTCATATGATTAGAGGCACCAAAGTCCACATACCAAATATCTCTTGATCTTGACACATCTCCTATTGTGGAATTAAGCATGTGTTGCATTACAAAAAACTGCTCACTTCTGTCGCCACCTTGTTTACTTGATGATGCATAGTTTCCTTGGTGTAACTTTCCGCTTTTAATATCATTATGCTTTTTATAGCAGTCCTTTGCCATGTGCCCTGGTTTGCCATAGTAATAGCACTCTATGCTATTTGCATTTTGATTTCTTTGCCAACCACCTCAGCACATTTGGGTCTCCCTACCTCAAGAGTGGTCTCTTTCACCTATTTGTACATTTGATTCCTGTTGTTATAGCTACCCATTATTTTTGTTTCCCAAAACGGCCTCCACTTAGACCTTTAGATGATGATATACCTTTACCTCTACCTGTATTCTAAGTAGAAGACCTACTCATTTAAATTTCCAAAGGATGAACTCTCCTAAGATTCATTACGGAGATGAGAAGAGCAATCAATTCCTAAAAATCAAGAAAGTTCTCTCGAGCTCCAATAGGGGTCTAAATTGGCTCTCAAGGTCACGAACACCATATCTAGTGATCTAATAGAAGCAAGGGCATCTGAAATCCCTTTAACCTTCACTGAGTAATCATTTATACTCATCTGTCCTTTGATCACACTATGTAACTCCTGCTTTAGTTGCATCTTCTGAGCTTGGGTGTTTGTGTTGTACATCTTCACTAAGGTGTCTCAAGCCTCCTTAGGCGTTTGTACATCTTGTACATGCACAGTTATAAAATCTGTTTTACTGATAGATAACTAGTACATCACCTTTCTGGCTCTTTCATTCCATGCTTTATATACCTACACTTGCTGTGGTGGGGCCAAATTTTCTTTACCGATCTCTCGCTCCTGTTCATCACCTGTATGATGAACTCCTAATATCCTTTTCCCATAGTAGGGGAATTGGTCATTCTGAACTTCCATGCTTGTAAGTTATTTTTGTCCATCTTTTCACTCATAATATGGGATAGGCTGTTAGACATGATTACCTGTAGTAGCAACTTACCAAATGGTGCTTTCAAAAAACTTTTGCACTTATAGCAAGCCTGTTAATCTCCAAGACTGTGGTATTGTAATCCTGCTATAAAGAAACTATATGTGAATGAGTCACATAAACATACATCCACCCACCCCTGTAACACTTAGATTCTTTGCACAACTATCCTGCAACCAAATTTCTGTTGTAACTTTGCACCAAACCAAAAATTGGGTATACACAATCAAACCAACACTTCACAAAGTGCATATGCAAAACACTTACAGCGCCAAAATGGTACTCGAAACGTGCTCGAACCATGTCGAAATGCAAAAAACTCAGTTAACAAAGTAACAATTAACAAAGTTAATTGTTACTTGTTAATTGTTACTTTGTTAACTTTCAAAGTGCATATGCAAAACACTTACAACGCCAAAATGGTACTCGAAACGTGCTCGAACCATGTCAAAATGTAAAAAACTCAGTTAACAAAGTAACAATTAACAAAGTTAACTGTTAACATGCCCAAACCATGTTGAAACACAAAAAAAAACTCAGTTAACAAGGTAACAATTAACAAAGTTATCTGTACACAATATGGTCTTCTTTCTTCACCTAGGAGGATGAGACAATGACTTCCCTGTCTGCCTGCAGCTCTCATAGCTACTACTGTAGAGAGAGAGAGAGAGAGAGAGAGAGAGAGAGAGAGAGAGAGAGAGAGAGAGAGGTTGCTCAAAAATTAAAGAGAAAGTGGTGTTGCTCCAAAATCAAAGAGAGAGTGGTGTTGCTCCAAAATCAAAGAGGGAAAGATATGGAAATACTATTGCTTCCTTGCTTACCTTGTTCTTGCCTCTTGCTTTCCTCCATAGCTCTCACATGAACGTGAACTCTAATACCATAAAGAGAATGAGGGGGGGAGAGGGAGAGCTTGAGTTCCTTGCAAGCAAACACACACACACAAGAGAGAGAGATGGATGGCTGAATTTTCTTGTATCTTCTTCTCTTCTCTACAACCATTAACATTAAGAGATAAGAGTATATACTATAAGGGAAAGTACTCTCCTAATATAACTTACAATGGTCGGCCCAGAGTGTGAACCCGACTACATGAGCTGGCACTATAACTATGCCAAATGTGGTTGTCACATAGCCTCCATCCACTGGCGGCACATCAACCATAATCTCATTAATGCCCTATTCTTAGCCATGAACTATGCCATACTCTAGAAATCCAAATGTGGCTGTCACACATAACCTTCATCCACTCGCAACATATCAACCATAATCTCATTAATGCCCTATTCTTAGCCATGAACTATGCCATACTCTAGAAATCCAAATGTGGCTGTCACATGGCCTATCAACCATAATCTCATCACAATGCCCTATTCTTAGCCATGTAATCCTTATAATCACGATGTGACTTAGGAAGATTTTCATGACGTAAACGTTTTTGATGAGCGTGAAAAACTAGGTTTTACCCACAGTATGAAAATACAAGCAACTTACAAATTTGATCTCTTTTTAAGGTGTTTTGATGATTTTACATGTCCTAAGTATCCAAATTAACTATCCTAATCATAAGAATCATGATTTTAGGCTTTATGATGAGACACAATTAACATAATATGTAGTAATTTTTTATTTTTGACATCTCCTAACTCTGTTAAGACGTAATTTTTAGCTTTATGATGAGATGCAATTAACCTAATATATAGTAATTTTTTTATTTTTTACATCTCTTAACTCTATTAAGGGTGAAAACCAATGGATAAGTGAAAACTAGCAAAAGTTAAGAGTTTCTTATGTTTTTTTTGCCTTATTATCTATTGCAAGAAAAACAATAAAAATCAAAGACAAAGGTAGATCCAAGCTCTAGGCTTATCCTAAAGATTATGTAAAGATCTCTTAGATTTGCAACTACTGTATGCAACTATGTATTCTAAATGTATCTATAGCTAGTTCCTAACATCCTTTGAGAATAAAAAATAACTAAATAAATAGACTCACAAAAGATCTAAGGTAATATAAATTTAAAAACAGAGAAAACAAATTTCTTTTCTTCTCCTCCTCTTCACTCACCCTTTCCAATTATATGCAGGAAGTGAACACATCACTCACCACTCTAGGCTTAGAATGCTCTAAAGAACAAATCAAAAAGCAAAATTATAGAATCACAATGGCGCTATCCCAAGTATCGGCACCAAAACTGTTTTGACCTATTCCGACTCACTCTCATTCATTCACAGAGAAAACAAGAATGAGACTCACTCTCACTCACCACTCTAGGCTTAGAATGCTCTAAAGAACAAATCAAAAAGCAAAATTATAGAATCACAATGGCGCTATCCCAAGTATCGACACCAAAACTGTTTTGACCTATTCCGACTCACTCTCATTCATTCACAGAGAAAACAAGAATGAGACTCAACATATCATGGGGAACTTACCAATGTGCCACAACATGGATACAACTCTCTCTTCTTTTAGAGAGCTCTACGTAGTACTCCTCCCGATCCATTCTCACAGTGGCTCTTTTATTGTCCACTGGATAACCACACATTCCTCTCTCTCACACCTATGGTAGCTACACCAACACAAGGACAGAGTAGAGAAGCAAGAGCAAGACTCAAGTGCACAATGGGAGAGTGTGTTGTATGATGAGGAGAAAACAGACTCATCATACAAGGCCATAAGTGTATATTTACGTCTTATCTAATCTAAGCTTAAATTTCACCGAGTAAATTCGGTATGATTATGAAAATATTCTAAGACCACTTAAAAATATTTGTAAATGAACATATACAATAATATGTATATGTGTTTTAAACATGACACAGAAATAATAGCGCTCAAATAATGTAAGTAATTTTCGACGGGAGTCGCTCGATTTTCGAGCCTCGCCGCGCTCGACATATCACGAGGGCTTACCAAAGTGTAGACATGTGGAGAGGCATGGAGAGAGGCTACACAACACCAAATGGGTTTTTACTCTCTTTACATAATAGTAGTATACACATAAATAATATATATATATATATATATATATATATATATATATATATATATATATATATATATATATGCTAGAAATTACGGACAACTCCATACATTTCATGCCTCAACTGAGAAGACAAAGCTTCGGATTTAAAGACCTGCTGGACGAATTGGGCACGAGCGATTACGGCAACGGAAGGTGTGTGTCACTTGCTGTGTCAAGTTGTTCTTCATACTCAAACCAGTAGAGTTTGTGGTTAGCCAATGTCTGTTGACATGCTAATGGTCAGATTGGGTTAAACACGTTTTGAAGAAGCAGAGTTGCTTATAGGGCTTGTTGGAAATAATCAAGTATTAGGCCTTAGCCTTTGAAGTGATCAAACCTTAGCTCAGTGATTAACGGTCGCACAGAAACCCTACAGAGCTTGGAAATGCATAAATCCTACAGAGCTTTGACATGCATAAACCTACCCTTCTTTGAGTTTACATACACTTGACACCAGTGGGCATGTAGTAGCACTTTGCATTTGTATCAAGCCAAGATTGTACCCTTTATGTTAAGCCTGGAAATTTTCCTTTGTTTTTATGCAAAATGGATGCACAACTTGTTTCTACTGTGCCAAATCATTGCTGGGATAGTTTCGGACCAATCGCAGGTGGGGTGATTGGTGAGAACATCCCCATGGTAAGCCATAATATTACTGTTCCGCAGAAGACTTCTTGGGGGACAATGGGCGTTGATGAGGCTCTTGCTTCTCTGGAGCTGATGCCTGAACCCCCTTCATTGGATGACTTCATCTGCATTTTTCAAAATTGTAGGAAAACAAAAAAAGTGGAATACGCTAGACGCTTGCATATGCATGTTTTTGAGTATGGGCTGGAAACACATAGATCACTTGGAAATTACCTTGTACCAATGCTCGTGGAATGCGGAGGGGTATTCGATGCCCAACAGGTCTTCCATAAGCTGTCTTATCGGAACGAGTATTCTTGGTCCTCTCTCATACAAGGGTATGTTGAATGTGGGAATTTCCAGCAGGCCCTTAACCTCTTTACGGAAATGCAAGAGGATTCTATGAATCCTGGCATGTATGCATTGGTCGCCCTGCTCAAAGCTTGTGCGAAGCTAAAGTGTGTAGAACGAGGGCAAGAAATACATGGGGAGATCGTCAAATTGGGATTTGAAGGAGATCCTTTTGTTGGTAATAGTTTGGTGGATTTGTATGCCAAAAGCAGCTCACTTGCAGAAGCACAGGAAGTGTTTGATAAGCTGCCGGCCCGAGACGTAGTTTCGTGGAATGCATTAATTGCAGGGTATGTTGAGCATGGACTTGGTGAGGAAGCTCTGGAGTGTTTTCAACGAATGCAATGTGAGGAGTTGGCTCCTACTCTTGTCACATTTGTGTGCATCTTGAAAGCTTCTAGCAGCATCAGAGCAATAGGAAAGGGACAGGAAGTACACAATGAGATTGCCAAAGAGGGATATGAACTAGATACATTCATTGGCAGCGCATTGGTGGATATGTATGCCAAATGTAGCTTACTTGCAGAAGCGCAGGAAGTGTTTGACAAGTTGCCAGTCAGAGATGTTGTTTTGTGGACTGCACTCATATCTGGCTACACTGAGCAAGAGCTCTTCGAGGAAGCACTTCATTGTCTGAGACAGATGCAATGTGATGGCGTGTCTCCAAATGCTGTCACATATATATGCAGCCTGAAAGCTTGTGGTAGCATGGGAGCCATAAACAAGGGTCGAGAAATACATGCAGAAGTTGTTAGAGAGGGTTTTGAAAGTGGCCCTTCTGCCGGCAGCACTTTGGTGGATATGTATGCCAAGTGCGGCTCGCTTGCAGAAGCACGGGAAGTGTTTGATGAGCTGACAGCTCGAGATGTTGTCTCGTGGACTGCAATAATTGCTGGTTATACTGAGCATGGGCTTGTGGAGGAAGCTATGATCTGTATGGATCAGATGCAAGTGGAGGGGATGTCTCCAGATCCTGTCATGTTTCTTTGCAGCTTGAAAGCTTGTGGTAGCATTGGAGCCATCGATAAAGGCCGTGAGATACATGCTGAGGTTGCCCAAGAGGGCTGTGAAAGTGACCTTTTTGTTGGCAACATGCTTGTGGACATGTATGGAAAATGTGGCTTATTGGCAGATGCGTGGGAAGTCTTTGATGATCTGCCAAATCGTGATGTAGTCTCCTGGAATGCACTTATTGCAGGGCATACCCAGTGTGGGCTTTCTGAGGAAGCACAAAAATGTTTGGAACAGATGCAGCTGGAAGGTGTGTTTCCGAATGTATTGTCGTGGAACACTGTGATCCTTGACCAAGCTGAGCAAGGAGGAAATGCGAAGGTTTTTAAACTTTATGCACAAATGCAAGAACAAGGTATATCACCAGATAGTGTGACATTTGTGAGTATGCTGACAGCATCCGGCGATATGGCAATTATTGAAATTGGGAAGAAAATCCATGCTCAAATGTATAGAGTTGATGGACTTGAGGCGACTGAGTTGACGGTGCAGACTGCCCTTGTTGACATGTATTCGAAATGTGGGAGCATGGTTGATGCTCAGCAGGTATTTGATGTAATGCCAACTAAGGATCTTGTGGGATGGAGTGCATTAAGTATGGGATATGCCCGTCAAGGAGAGATGGAACAGTATTTTAGTTTGTTTGAGAGAATGAGGAAGGAAGGCATACAGCCAGATGAGTACTCACTCCACAGTATTCTCACAATATGCAGTCATGCAGGCCTTGTGGGTAAGGGCCAGAATTATGTCAAGCATATCAGCAAAGAGTGTGGCATCGATTTGTCTAGCAAGCATCACAATAGTATGGTAGATCTCCTTGGCCGAGCAGGACAACTTGATGAGGCAGTGGCATTGCTTGAAAGCATGCCTTATGAACCTAGCCTTGTAACATGGAGTATGGTTTTAGGGGCTTGTCAAAATTGGGGTAATGTAGAGCTTGCTAGGGATGCTTTTGCGCAGGCGGCGAGCTCCATTGAGGAGGATTCGGCACCCTACGTCTTATTGTCCAACATTGTTGCTGGTGAGAAGACAAAAAAAAAATCAATTGCATGTGACTAAGGAGTTGGACTAATATGGTGCCAATTGGGCAGGCATTGTTATGAAACTTGAAAGACAATGTCGGACGTTGTTGAGTGGGGACACTAAGCTAAGCTTAAGCCTACTTGACATTGTGAAGGGGGGGAAGCTGAGATGTGAATCATGTGCCTCAAAGAGAACTTTCTGCAGAATTATATCATACTTTTGGATGACTGCTCGATGTGATACTGAAACATGCTTTGTGCAGTTGAAGTTTCTGCGGCAGAGACTGGTTGGTGTATGAAGCACATGTTTACTGGTGCTCACCATCGCCAGCTGGAGTTCGAGAGCAGTTTCCATCAAGGACATGCCATGCCCCCACCTTTGGCAGCTGGTGTTCTATGGCATCTTTCATTAAGCATGTGAGATAGATTAGCCCCAAATGGAGAAGCTTTTTGACAACTTGAAAACACGATTTGTTGCATGGAGGACTTGTGCAGTTGCAGTTGCAGATGATGGCGAATATTATGATGGTGGTGATAATGAGTCTACTAATGCCCATATGATCCATAGCCAAGCGAGGAGACCACATGGGATCCATATCTAAAACCTTGTGGGGCAACAAGCTCTTGACCAAAAAAAATCAAAGAATAGATAGAACTTGATTGCACAACGGAAGCTTGACACGAACTAAAATAGATGAGAGTTTCCACAAAACATAACTCACAAAGGAAGCGCACAGCTTGAGAATTTGATTCAACACAGGAATCAGTGTCACACGATAAGATTTTTGTTCTTTTTTTCTCTTTTATTCATTACGATTCTACTCATGAGGCCCCACATAATGGTCACCACAACTCCCATAATCATAGGGAACCTCTTCAATTTACTCCTAAATTCCTCTTTTTCTTTTTGTGAAGTCTGGATATAATTCTTAGATCATCTCTACCTCTCTATATTCACTCTAATTATGCCAAACTTTTGACCCTACCTGTAACTTTAAGTGGTCACTTACATTTGACTCTGTAACCTTACACTTCAATTTTGTATTTCTAAGAGAATGATTGATCACTTAAATTTTAACCTCAATGAATCATTCATAGCTCATAGGTTGTCCTTAATCAATTACAAAAGTAAACACACACTCTCTCCCCCTCACACTCAAATCTTGTCACATGCACTTTTGCCACATAAGGCTATGACTTCATCTACAATGTTGATGGGGTTGTCACACAATCTATGCCCAAGAAGAACCACCAAGACCTAAAGAAGCTCCCACTAGAGCCAAACTATCCACCACACATGATCATCATAAAATCACCATCGCACAAAGAGAAGTCCATGAAAAAGGCGCACAATCATATGATTTATAAAGAATCTCCCATTGAAGATGGACATCTTTCATAGAGACTTATCACCATATGTTCTAATAGCAACAGAGGAACAAATTATCACACAAATAATCAAGTTGTGTATGTGATCTTTCTCTTGAAACGAGGTGCATTCTAGATGCATCCCATATTACATATGATCCAATGAATGAGTTCAAGCATGCTCACTAAAAGAACTATAGATTTGCACCATAGATTGTCTACACATGATTTCTTTGTCATGGTTTTAGTCAACTCATGGTTTGTAAGTCAGACTCATGTTATGAGGAGAAGCCATGGTTGAGCACTTCACACATATGCTTGGTTTAGATACCAAATGGTGGCCTTAGTGGCATGATGGTGTTTTAATAGGTATGGAAGAGTTCTAGATAAGCTAGAGATAGGTGTGAAAAATAGGACGCACCAAGGTAGGTAGACATTACTCTTGGACACATTGTCTTGAAACTATAGGGTCTAAACTAGGCCTAAGATGAGCTCGAATGGACGTGAGGTAATTGCTACGCAAGGTCTAGTAGTTCTTCTTGGGCCATCTCTATATTGCAAACAAACAGTGGCATTGACCACCACGACTGCGTATCAACACGGTCTAGTCATAATCACCTCGTATCTCTAGGCCTATATAGATTCACTATGAGGCCCTTCTCTACATAACTCATCAGTCATCATTGCATGTTTGCCTCTTTAACTTATAGTCACTCCTTGTAGTTACTCTTAGAAATTCTAGCAGTTATCTAAGCCCCCTCCGTGGGAGTGCACATGTATGGAACACACCCATCATTGTATCTTTGCTTAGTGCAGTATATTGTACTTCTCTATATCATTGTCTTCTATTGTGCTTAAGTTGTGTTTTAAAAAAAGATCCAATCTTGATGCCCTCTACAACTCTATGCCACAAAGTTTCTTCAAATTCTTCATTGATTTGCTATAGCAAGCACTTCTTTATATGCATACTTTAAGGTACCCAAAGTATGCATCTACAACTTTACACCACAAAGTTTCTACAAATTCCTCACTGATCGCTATAGTAAAACACTCCTTAGATGCATACTTTGAGGTACCCAGAATTCATAGTAGACACTATTAAACCTATTTCTCCCTTCAAAAACAAAACTAGAAGCCAAAATTTTGTGAAAGACTTTGAAACAGAATGATCAAACTACATCTATAATAATTTTGAAAAAGGTTTTGTACATTTTGAGATATTAAGCTTTTCCTATAGGGTATAAATTGTAAAGGTGTCAACAAAATTTCCCAACTCTCACAAGAGAGCCAAAATTTGGCTCTATGTTACCTAGATTATTCCCTTGATTCTTATGGCATCTTGATTTATTGATATATTTACATTGGAGATCTTCACGAACATGAGACACACAAGATCTTCATCAATGTATACTGGTTCTTCATTAGCACATATATTATTCATGGTGTATGATCATTTAGATATTTGCATATTTGTATTATTTAGTCCATACGGAATTAGCCAGTTGATGCAATCCATGAGGCAAAGAGGATGCAGACATGTGACAATCTAGTTGCTTATGTGATGAGTTTGTACACATATAAATGCCTAATAAGAGAATTGCTTTTTCATTCCTTCATGCCCATTTGAAATCACATCTTGTGTTTGGGTCTTCCATTCTTGTGTTTAGGTAGACTTGTGCTTGTGCCTTATGTGTGAGCTCCCTTGAGAATTGCCTATATCTCAAGTGGACTAGCACCTTATTATGAGTGCGTGTGAGGTTGAGATGCCTTTCTTGAGTAAGTTGAGTGCTCACATATAGTGATGTGGTCAGAGCTGTGGATAGAGCCTGCCATATGTAAGTGTTCCTTGCTTTTGAGAGGGTTGGACTCCTTTTCCCCCATGGAAATGGTTTGTGAAACGATTGAGAGTATAGGAGTCTCTCATTGTAATGCAAGCAATACACATGATTCAAGCTAGTTTAGGTTGGAGTGGATGTGTGTTTAGATTTATCTGTGTTAGTTCATGTCTTAGTTCCTTCCTTTAACCACTAGGACGGTGAGAGAATTCAGCGGTTGTGGTTGTTATGTGAGTGAACTTTCTTAAGAATTTAATTATATTTATTCGATAAAAATTATAGTTAGAGATAATAGTATATGAATATCTCTAAACAATAAGAAAAATATAAAAAAATAAATTTGTGATAAAAATAGCATCTTTATGATAGAGATCCCCAAAAGTAGGCCGGCTTTTGCATACAATGGAATTTAGCAAAACTTCTTGCGCAAAGTTGTAGACCAGGCCTATTCCCATAAATTTAAGTATCAACTCGAATATATTCTGGACGAAAAACTAGAGAGATACATCAGCTGTAAGTTACAGGCATGCACTTGTATATAGGGAGCCAAGACAAGTTGAGACAGGCAAACGTCTACAGGGAGTATTAGTTCTCTTATTGTTTTCTTTATATGGTTTAATTATTTTATGAGAGAGAGAGAGAGAGAGAGAGAGAGAGAGAGAGAGAGAGAGAGATTAAACATGGTTTGTAAGAATTGCAGGTTCCTTGGATGAAGCTCTCTTTTCTTTCCATCTTTTATTTTCTCCTTTGATGAGAAGATTTATTGATTGCACCAAATTACTTCATACCTTAATATATCATTGAAATACTTATATGTGATATCACAAGTCTTGCATATGGGGGAGCAAATTGGACCCAATGCTTTTGTCTTGTGTTCATAAATATTTTTCCGTTTAAATTTTTTGTTCGATTCTTCTTTTAAGGTTGATGTATTAACTTGTAGTTAACTTATTTAAAGTAATTTGTAAAATTTATTGAAAGCTGGTACTTGGAGAAAAGGTCCTGTAATAGTGGTATCAGAGGAGCTACAGGCCAAGTACAAGATCTTTTCATATGCTTAGGGAAAGAAAATTAACGATGTGAATTATGGACTAGCCTATCAATAATTGGACTATAGTGCTTTTTCTATTTTATAGAACATCATTGCAATCGAATCTATGTAAGTTGCTACCTTCCTACTCTCTTAACTCAATGTTATGAATGCCAAGTTTCATATTTATTATTCAAGTTTATTTCAACTTCAAATAAGAATTAATCTTTTCATCATCATCTCCTTTGACATTAAGGTAAGTACATATATTTAGACTTACTGATTTGAGCCATTTCAAACCTTAGGATTTCTTTCCTCAAATTTGAATTGGCCTCATAGTCTTATAAATTCTGGTGTGATCGCCAGGACTTGGAGAACCATTACATGGTGAGAGATTCTTGCTATAAATATCTTATAAAGGTATTTATACAAACCTCAATGACATTATGACTTACATTTTGTAAAATTTTATTTTGTTTGGTTTAATTTGATCTGGTGAGATTGACGGGCTTTGTGCTCGAAAGCTGGAATGGTTGGGACGTGATGGTGGTGATATGGCATGAGTAATTACCGAGAAGGGTTTTGTCAGCCACACACTTGAAGATAGTTGTTTTCTCAAGAAAGAGGCACTGATCTAGTGTGTTTCATCACCCTCTGGGTCATTGGGGATGCCCATGGCTTAGAGAAAATTGGACTTGAGTATGGGTTAGTACTCATGATTGTTGTCGGTATTAGTAGTTGTGAGCTGCTAACATTGTGTGATGGTGGACAACTGGTATAGTTAAGCTTGTACTTGTTGGCGAAAAGGTCATTTAATAGTGACCCCCCCATAATTGGCGGGTGGGTGTCACCCCCATTCTTGTTGACACTTATGATGGGTGTCACCCCCATACTTAGCACTTATGGTGGGTCTCTAATCCAAAAAACTTTGTATTTCTACAATTTGTGAGTCCAAGCAAGGGGCTTCACACTTTACCACATGTGAGAAACCACCCAAGTAAAGAATGAATGGTATGATACCATGATTAAAAAAAAACAAAGAATAGATAGGATTTTGATTGCACCAATGGACACTTGACATAAACAAAAATAGATAAGAAATTACACGACATAGCTCAAAAGGAAGAAAATAGTTGAAGAATTCTATTAATGAAGGATTCAACACCTGAATCACTCATACACATTAATTCTTTTCTCTTCTCTTCAGTACAATTCTACATAGGAGACTTTACTTATAAATGTTCACACATAGCTCGGCTAACTTGCATAATTGTAGGAGTCTCTTAAACTATCTCCAGCTCCCCATATTTACTCTAATTTTACCAAACTTTTACACTCTTAAATCATCTCCACCACTTACACTCTTAAATCATCTCCATCTCCACCTCCCCATATTTACACTAATCATACCATACTTTTGACTCTACTTATACTTGCAAATAGCCACTTACATTTGATGCCACTCTATACTTTAATCTCCTATTCCTAAATGAATGATTGATCACCTAAATGTCTATGTATGTGCAAAATGTAAAAAGATTATGTGAAGCGTGCAATTTAACATCATCTACTATAGCAAGGCAAGGTTGTGCTTCAATGTGAGATGACTACCCTTCTTTAAATGTACTACCAAGTTTCTTTCCCTAAGGTAGGTGACGTGATGGATTTCATAGTTTGCAAGGGTCCTTGGGTCATTTTATTTCCTTGTAATATCTCATCACCATTGGATTTTTGTTAACCCAATCCTAGGGTTAACAAGAGCTACCACCATTATCTTACATCAAGAAGTCAAGGTAGATACACCAAAGGGTCATGCATTCAAGATATGAAGTAATGGTGTCCAAAGCTATAGCTTGGACGGGCACCCGTAAAATGATCCAATCGAATACTTAAGGCGATTCCCACTTCAAGAGTGTGTGGTAGCAAGTTAGGATGAAGTCCTAAGTGATGTACTTCATGGATATATTATGAGAGTAGTCATTGTAATAGCATTAGGCCTCTTATGAGCCTAAAGTGCCCGGCCGGTCACAGTTTAAGTGAGTGTGAACACTTATGGCCATGTATATAAGTGAATTTCTCTCATAATACAACATACTCTCCCATTGTGTAATAGAGTCTTTGTCTTGCTAATTCTCTTGCTAATCTCTCTCCCTAATGCATGCTAGTGAGTGTGTGTGAGTGTGTGTGAGTGAAGTGAGGTTAGAGGAGGGACGAGTACCCGTAGTGCAACGCGGCGGTGTGACAACGCTCACGGGAGGCGCGATGGAATTGTTTCTCAAGGAGTTTTAGAGCTTGGAGACCTCAAGGGTTACGAGCTCAGCCATTGGAAAGATCCTCACGACAGTTGTGGTTTACGAGGTTATCTCTTGTTGGGTGTGTTTCAAGGAGGGTTAGGGTGAGCCATAACATTTTTGATGCTGTTGCCGCCGGGGAGTCATCCCTTGGCTTTTTCCATCATTTTTCCTCTAATCTACGCATTACCCATTGCCCATTATCTTGATTAATGGTTTCCCATGAAAAAGATGTGGATTTGATGGAGATTTGTGTGTGATTTTGTGAGAAATAGCTCTCTTTTTTGTTTTGTAAAGAATGCTTTTTTGCTTAATTTTTAACCTAATTTGTTGTTTTTGTTGTTGTTAATGTGGTTTTTATTGTTCTTGGGACTTGCACATAGAGTGTATTAGGCTTATTTTGCATTCATTGCATCAAACAATGCATTAGAATGCAATTTTTAGTGAATGTTAGCTTTCTTTAGTGTTAAACATAGAACTAAATTCATTAATTTTAGCTTAATTGTGTGTTTTTTTGTTGGAATTGTATGCATTAAAGTGTTAGCAACCATTAGGAGTAGCCTAATCCTTCAAAAAAATTCTTAAAGTGTTAGCAACCATCAATTGGAGAAATTTGACTCTCTTTTGCTTAATTTTGCCTTAAAAGAAGAGACCAAAATTAAAAGTCTAATTAATCTCTTATTTTAGATTAATTTACATATTTTTTGATGCACATAGCTTAGCATTCACTTGCTCTATCCAATGATGTGCTCAATTGTGTGAATTAATAAGGTAGTAGTGGTTAATTAGAGCTCTTGATTAGTGTACAAGAGGGAAAGATTAGTGAAAAAATTATTTCTTGATTAGTTCTTAATCATCTTTTTACATAACTCATTAAGGCTAATGAGAATTCAATGAGTAGATGCCCATGAGTTGTCAAATTGTCCTATTTGGGAGTCATTTATGAAGGGTGTAAGGGGGTGTCATAAAAAGGTTGACTTTTTTGATTCCCACTTGCCTTTTTGGGATAATGCCCATATCTCCTTGATTTAAAATTCAAAAAATATCCCCCCCCTCAAATAAGGAAATTTGAATTTCTCACTAGACTCCAATATATATATATATATATATATATATATATATATATATATATATATCAAAAAAATAGTTCACGCATGAACCATTTTCTGCATTTCATATATATATATATATATATATATATATATATATATATATATATATATATATATATATATATATATATATATATATATATATATATATATATATATATATATATATATCAAAAAAATGGTTCACGCATGAACCATTTTCTGTATTCTCACGCCGCCCTAAAAGTTCACGCCCTAGGGGTCCGCGCGAAAAAAAAAACAAACAAAAAAATGATTCAACGCGTGAACCATTTTTTGCGCTCACACCCAAAGGGTTCATGCCCTAGGGGTCCGCGCCCAAAAAAATAAAAATTGAAAAAATGATTCACGCGTGAACCATTTTCTACACTCATGATGCCAGAAGGGTTCACACCCTAGGGGTCCGCGCCAAAAAAAGAAAACAAAAATCGGCTCACGTCCTAAGCGGTTCATGGCGTGAACCAATAATTGTTTCACGTTGTGAAACAATCCCCGTGCAAAAAAAAAATCAAATTTAATTTTTCCGTGAAGTCTAGTTCAGGCCGTGAAACCCTAAGCATTTCACGGCGGCAACAAACAATCTCATGGTGTGAAATAGTCCCAAAAAAAAATCAAAATTGATAAAATCCGTGAAGTCTGTTTCATGCCGTGAACTGAACCTTGCTACTTCACGACGTGAAGGGGGTCCGCGGCCCAAAAAAAACACCCCTGTTTGGAGGCTCGTATTTCCTAAACCATGAATCCGATGAAGGTGCTCTAAGGCTAATCGAAAAGCCGACATCGAGCTCTTCAATTTTGGACTAGTCATCCGAAGTCAAAATTGATCGTTTTGGCCTCTGACCAACAGCCTCAAAATTTGACTTGGAATTCGAGGTAAAAAAAGGGTCCTTAAAGCACTAAAAATCGTTTTAAAAAAACAGTGCGAAAACGACTGCGGGCCATATTCGGGCTACTTTTTAAGGGTCTAAATGACAAAATCACGAACGACTTAGAGAGGAAAAGTTGTAGTACTCCGAAAATACTACAACTCTCTCATATAGAGTTTTTCAAAATTCCTTTTGAAACACCCTAAAAAACGTGCTGCAAAATAGAGAAAAAATTTCAAGAAAAATTTTCATCTTAAGACTGATGGAAAATAGGTTTTAGAACCTCCTCTTCCATCTAGGAAGTTACTAGCATGCATTTTTTTTCGAAAAAATATCCCTAAGAGGTTCACGTGCATGTAGCGTCTAAGCTAATTAGGGCAAACGGACACTCATTTGACCTAATGACGAGTACGCTAGGCCATTTAAGGCTGTATAACGGGCTATGAGAAAATATAAAAAGCAAAAAAAAAAACGCACACGTGTGCTTGCTCAGTAAAGAGCGATTGACAACGTCAGACATGGCAACGATAGAGGGACTATGTGGGCCGACACTCTCACTAAACCCAATGGCTAACATCTTCGAGCCATTGAGATCAATGTCCCAAATGCACCTCCCAATACCATTGGCCATGCCTACAACAAGCGTGTCATCGAGTTTTACACCCCCTGTCACTTCAATCCCACCGGGCTTTGATCCTTTTACCTAACATTCCCACCAATCTTATAGGTACCAACCCTTTTCAACCCATGGATGCCCACACCTTAGATATACTAACTAGTCTAGGAAAGGAAGGGCGGTTGCCCAAGGACTGAGTGAGTCCCTACCCACAAGAGCACTCAGTTAACGGCCTCAGTGACTCATACAGAAATACGACCGTACAGATTTCCACAATTATGGGCAAATACGACGGCACAACTGATTATGTTCAATTCATACAAATGTTTGAACAGCGATGCGAGGCCTTTGGAAATCCAAACTGTCCCACCAAGGTACATGCGTTAAACTTATGCTTAGAGGGAAAAGCTAGTCAATGGTTCATCACATTGATGCCGGCAATCAAGACCAACTTCAGAACCTTGAAAACAACCTTTATCCGTGACTTTTCAAGACAAGGTGATCGGTGGAGTGCAGTGAAAGAACTTTATTCAATTGAGCGTAAACCAAACAAAACCATTAGAGACTTTATCCTACGGATAAAACTCTTGGACTCGCGATGTGAGTCATGGGAAAAATTAAACGATTCTCAATTGAAGAGATGTTTCATGATGGGCTTAAAGAAAATCAACTTACACAATTTGATCATTGTATCCAATCCAGAAACATTTGACGAATGTTGTAAAGAAGCAATACATTTAGATGATAACATGATGGAAGATGATCATGTTACGAGATGTTCATCTAAACCAAGTTAAGCAATGGCAAAAGAAAGATTAATCTTGGAATTTTTATTCTTGAATTCTATGCAGCCTTGATTAAAAGCTTTCACTCGACATCTCTAAGAGAGGATGAAATCCTTCAAAACCAACCATTCTTAATGCCTCTACAAGTGACGAACGAAATGCCTTGTGTTAAGTGTAATCACTACGACCATCCCAATCCATGTATACAAGGCACCTATTTTTATGTACTGCATATATTGTAAATCCTTTGATCATAATACTATAAAGTGTCCCAATTCATCAACAATTGACTCAAAACCCCCATCTCCCGTGCACCAAACAAAAACAGTCCAAAGGGTAGAAACTGCTCAGGAAGCAGTTAATCAAACACTTCAGTGTTTCTATTATCGTGGACCTCACAAAGTGGCGGACTGCACAATTTGAAATACTTCCATGCCCATAGTCACTAAAACTTTGTAACCCATGTGTGAACGATGTGGCATTGATCACATGTTCCAAGATTGCCCAAGACGAGTTGCTTCAATGCAACTTGTCTCACAAAATACTACTCTAAACATCTTAAGTGTACAAAATGGGCAATTGTCCACAGTACCCTTGAATGTGCTTACAACCTTACAAGCCAAGGTGTGAGATATAGCAAAAAAGAATGCAAAAGATAACACTTGGAAATGGGTAGAAGAACATGCCTTAAAGCAGAAACCAAAAGAGAAAACAAAACCTTCTAAACCCAAGGAAAACAAGGGAAAACAAACTATCAAAACCAAGGTTGAATTAAAGGATATGGAAAAGGAGATTGTGGAGGACATAAACCCAAAAGAGCCAGAAGCTACACATGATGCAGAAGCATCCACCTCAAAGGCAACCACACAAACCACAAAACCCATATGTGCGACACAAGATATAAAAGCCCAAAAGAAAATTTAATCTCGTCGCATAAGCAAACATAATGAAAACCTGACGATCCAAAGAAAGTCAAAAGATGAAACATGTTCTAGTACGTCACTTAGTGAGGATGGAGCAAGTTCTGATTCTTCACTTAGTGCACTTAATAGACCAATCAAGGAACTAGAACCCTCCCAACCACCCAAAATTAAAAATCATGAATCACATGACATATGCGGAACGCAAAAAGCAAGCTCAGAAGAGCATGCTTAACATGGTTGAGTGTCTTACAGGGTCACCGGTTGTGATTGAACCTAATAATGCCAATCCTAAAAAAGCAACCAAAATACCAAACCCAGAGGAGTACCACTCCCCTTTCAAGAGGAAGAAATACTCTCTACAAAAGAGTCATTAGAGATAGCTTACATGAATTATGCAGTTGAGAAAGCACGCAAGGAATTCGATGAATCCCTTACGAAATTGAAGAAATCTCTCAAAACCTCATTTGGAGGAATGCTCTTCTCTCATGGGGTGGTGAAGCCAGCATCACATTAGCACTTGTACCTTTAAGGGCTCAACATGAGTTATACCAAGACATAAAGAGCTCCTTAGAACAGGATTGTAAGAATTCATAAGTTTCCAAACAGAACTCAGTTAAAATTGTCAGAGGACCAAGTGTGCCATCGTAAGAATTCATAAGTTTCCAAACAGAACTCAGTTAAAATTGTTAGAGGACAAAGTGTGCCATTGTAAGAATTCATAAGTTTCCAAACAGAACTCAGTTAAAATTGTCAGAGGACCAAGTGTGCCATTGTACACATTGGGTACTCTTGAAAAAGCTGAGAGCCAAAAAGAGGATGAAAGTGAATGGGAATATGAAACAGAAATGGGATCTGAAGCTAAAACACAAACTGAAACATCCATGGTTCCTCTTGAAGATTCTATCATGGTATGGTTAGATTTTCCTACATGCAATGATGTTAAGCACAAATGCATGTTGATTAGCCCTCAAGCTAGTCATAATGTCATGAAAAGACACTTGGGTGTCATTGGGACAACCTAAACTCATCCCTACAGACAATGTTCTTGTTGCAAGGGGAGACAATGAACAAAACATTGAAGTTCTTGGTTACGTAGCTATGCTGCTCAAATAATCGATAGAGATGTGGAATTTACATTTCATGTTACCCTAGATTTCCTTGAGTATGATGTCGTCCTTGGTGGAACTTGGATACGTGACTCGTTGTATTCAATTGATGAATCCATGCAAACAGTCACCTTGAAAACTCCTGCAGGCATTGTACAATTGCTATTAACGGGAGGAAGAGACTTGGAGGAGCTGGAACTACCAACATATCTTACTGAAAAGATCCCTAGGATTCTGGTTGGATTGGAACTTTTCAATAAAATCACCCCACAACTCAAGCACATCTTTATCCAAACACACGCTAACACAATCTCATGACCCTCGAGTTATGGGATTTGTAAGGTCAACCAACACTCACGGCTCATCCTGAAAGAATTCCCTTTACACAAGACTTGAACATGTCATGTTTGGGGTACTTTGCACATACAATGTATATTGAAACTAACCCCCTTACTTGCAAGTTTTTTGTGGTTGAGTATGTGTTAGAAGCAGATTTGATCTTGGAGCATACATGGACTATTGCTGCCTAAGCACCACTGTGCTTTGTTAAGCGATAGGGTCATCATGATGGTTAACGACACAAAATTGACAATACCATACTACAAGGAAGAGTATCCAATCTTAATGGATTTCTATGATGCTGAATGCAAAAGGTTACAAGCCTCTTCCATATCTGAAGTCCCTCTACACAATGACCTACCATCTATGTCAACAACCGAATTCGATAAAGCATCTACTTCTTCAACCCCATCCTCACCAAAGAAGCTCAATGCCAAAACCTCAATTAACAGCTATTCCTGAAGAAGTTCCCCCTATGCAACCATCTATCTCTAACAAGGAACTCAAAGGAAAAGCCCTGGAGCCTCTTAATTGGCAAACCTCACCAAAGGAGACAACCACATGCTCGAAAACCTCATCATCGCTCGACAACCACTCCACAAGAGACTCTAGCCTCATCATTGTCAAAAATACCCATGAGTCTCAAACCTACAGCCTCAACACCAACCAATGTGAAGGAGGTCCTAAAACCTTCCACTTCCACCAAAAAGAAAACTCCACCAAGACAGACAAGATCAAGATATCTTAATCAAAATGTGGGTGGAGAAGCAGCTACGTGTCACTCAAGGCTACTACGAAGGTGCCAATCAAATTTCAGTGCCTCAATAGTCAAAGATTCTTCCTCAACGCAGCACTTAGAGGCCAAGGAAAAAGAAAAGTACTGTCCACAAAAGCCTATGCGAGTTCCTCAACGAACTCTAACATCTAAGCAAGTGTGGGTACCCAAAAGATTACTGCAAGCACAAGGGTACTACCAAGGAAATACCAATGCTTAGATTTTCAAGCACATCACAGTCCCTTAAGCTTGCACAAAGAAGCAAGCCTCAGCACCAAAAGCATTAGCCACCACATTATAGTGTTCATCAAAGATGGGAGCCTATGCACATGCTTCAACAACAAGGATACTATGATGGTAGTCCCATCATATGGTTGCCAAAATCGAACAAAGTGAAGAAAGCCTCACCAACCGACATTAACCCCAATAACTTCACCTAAAGTTTGACAAGAATGGAGGCCTAAGCAACACCAAGCAATTCACTCAACACTCTCGTGCATTCAGCACCTACACAACAGCTTGTGTGTTTGAGCAACCCCAATGGTAACCAACCACCAGTAGTCTTACCTATCGCCTCGACAACATTTGAGCCGAAAATTCAAGAATCAATTGCCACGTCTGCAATGGAGACTTATGAACGCATTAAAGACAAACTTCTCTTTTCACCCCTCTGGATGTGAAGCGTAAGTGCAGAAGCTACGTGGTAGACATAAGAACCTATTCTCTCCAAAAAAAGAGTAGCCACGTGGTAACAAAACACACACACACACACACACACACACACACACACACACACACACACACACACAAACACAAGGGAGCCACACATATGGCCTATCAAACAGCTCCCAAGAATCTTAAATAGCCATTCCATTTTTGTTAAGCTTATAGCTTACTATTCTTTTCGCTATGTTAATGTAGCAGCTGTTCCATGAGTACATATCCATACTCATGCACTAGAGGACATTTGCACCAAAACCTCACCATGGACAACTTTCAGGTACATCTCTGGATGGGGGGCCATGGTGGCCAAAAGCCTGGTCAATGGTACAACCCATCGCTTGGAATTTTCCTTCAAATTACAAACCTCTCCAAACGACGCTACCATCTTCACAAATCAATGATCTTCAATCCTTAGTGAAGATATCTATATTAGCCTCGCAAATCGACGTAATTCTTTCAATCCTTGCCAAAAAGTGACTACTTCAACAAAAAGCAGTAGCTTAATAAGAGTCTATTTGACTCAATTCTTGTACTTCATGTATATTTGCTTCATAAGAGCACTTAAATATACATAAAAACATAAAAAGCACATGGGAAGAAGCATGCAGGAACAGGTCACTACTCAACAACATTTGATAAGAATCCTGCCACACAAAGGGACATCATCAAGGCCAATTTCTTCAAATGATGAATGTCGCTTTAATGAATCAAATGAGGAACTAAGAATCACCATCTCATTCTGATGATTATGTCTACGTTCCTCCGGATAATTCCCTCTCTTCTTTCCCATTATTAACATCTCTTAGCATCCCCATTAACACAAATCACATGTAACCTTGTTTATGATTGCCAAAAACAAAGTGAGCAAAACTCCCCCCTCCCCCAAAAAAAAGCTCACACAAATATAAAAATGCAATCATTCACAAAAAACCCCACCTCCCCACCCCGTTATAGGAATTCCCAATACACCACTAACCTTTTCATTCAACTAACTAGCTTTTCTCATTCCTTCCAAAGGAACAACGACCATTGAACATTGAATGTCACTCAACATCAAAGCCATCGACAAAGCTTGTTAATTTTTTCCACACAAAGGTCTTCAATGCGATCACGAGAACGTGATCGCCATCAAGAAGGGGGGAATGTTAACCCATTCCTAGGGTTGACAAGAACTACCACTATTATCTTACATCAAGGAGTCAAGGTAGATACACCAAAAGGTCATACATTCAAGATGTGAAGCAATGGTGTCCAAAGCTACAGCTTGGACGGGCGCCCGTAATGGTCCGATGGAATACTTAAGGCGATTCCCGCTTCAAGAGTGTGGTAGCAAGTTAGGAGGATGAAGTCCTAACTGATGTACTTCATGGATATATTATGAGAGTAGTTATTGTAATAGCATTAGGCCTTTTATGAGCCTAAAGTACCTGACCGGCCACAATTTGAGTGTGAACACTTATAGCCATGTATATAAGTGAATTTCTCTCATACTCTTCCATTGTGCAATTGAGTCATACTCTTTCTAATCCTCTTGCTAATCTCTCTCCCTAATGCATGCTAGTGAGTGTGTGTGAGTGAAGTGAGGTAAGAGGAGAGACGAGTACTCGTAGTGCAACACGATGGTGTGACAACGCTCGCGGGAGGCATAGTGGAATTGCTTCTCAAGGAGTTGTAGAGCTTGGAGACCTCAAGGGTTACGAGCTCGGCCATTAGAAAGATCCTCACGACAGTTGCAGTTCACCAGGAAATCTCTTGTTGGATGTGTTTCAAGAAGGGGGTGAGCCATAACAAATTTTTAGCTTGCTTTAAACCCCTTAGTATTTTTGTAACCATGGTACTCTTTTGGAATCTTCTTGGATGAGAGAGGATCTATGTTTATTTCTTTTTAGTGATAATGTTTATGTTTGTAAATTTGATCCTTTCATCTTTGGGCTCAATTTTGAGACACACACACACACACACACACACATGCATGCGCATGTGCACACATGCACATTTACATGCACACACACACACATAGAGAGAGAGAGAGAGAGAGAGAGAGAGAGAGAGATTCAAAGGCCATAAGGGTCTCTCTAAAGCAGTGAAAAAATATGGCAAGAGAGTATCTATTATGCATATTGGCATGAAAAAATATGGCAAGAGAGTCTCTATTATGCATATTGGCATGAAAAACAGAGAGAGAGAGAGAGAGAGAGAGAGAGAGAGAGAGAGAGAGAGAGAGGAAACTACATTAACTTCTTTAGACCACTAGGGTGGTCTATAAGACCAAAAATACATTACAACATATCAATGGGTTACAATGATCTTGGTAAATAACATAAATGAAAAAGAACCTAAATCTAACAGCATCATGAGCTGCATACAAGTAAGTAGTGGCTAATTGAGGGTATGACTGTACAACTATAGAGATTGAGGCTCATGGGGGCGGTGGCATCTTGGAGAGTGGTGACCCAACAACTATGTAGAGCTCCTTAATATCTGCCTCTCGTGTGGGAAAGTATTGTAATGTCTCTCCAGTATCTTCAAGATCTGAGATTAATGAGGGAATTGTTCTCTCTATCTCACCGGTCTTAGTCATCTGCTAGCCCTTAGCATATGGAATGCTCTCATTATGGATCCTCTTGGGAACCTAAGTGTCAGAGAATAAGCTGATATTGGAAGGTCTGCTATTGGAAGGTGATGTCTAACCTATCTGCTAGATGAGACCCCCTCTCGCTATATCATTTAAGACTGATCTCCTGAAAGGGGGCAAAGAAGCTTGTGATAGAGATCTAGCAGGTAGAGGTGTGGACGGCATCATGTACATGTCTTTGTGATGCATGCATTAAGCTATCTATGTGTCGGTGAAGCTCCATGAGGTATTGTACAAGACATCTCTAATCAAGGTAATCCATGACACGAGCGAGTGGCCCAAATCCATCTCTGAAAAGGCAATGAAATCTCCCTATGTCTCATAATATACGAGGCATCTACAAACATAATGCTCTTTTATCTCCACCTTAGTGAGCACAACTGACATATATTCTCCTCTTATCACAGCTCTTCTAGTCTCCACCCACTGTGCAAACAAGTGATGTGAGGAAACCCTAATTTGGCCAATAGCTATCCTCATCACATGTGACATATGTTTGAGCACATACTGGGGTTTCTAGATGAAGGAATCCTCTCTAAGGTGGAGAAAATGATCTTGGTAAAAGTGTATTTTGGTGGCCCTGCTGAGGAGCCACCCATGTAGTGTGTACCTCTAGTCTCGTGAGATGAGTGTGAATGAGGTGATTAATATATCTTGATGGGTGAGTGGGAGGAATAGGGAGTCAAGAATATAATCAAAGGGGGGAGACGGTTGATATGAAATCCATGAGCCAGAAACCACTGTGTAACCTTAGCATGCCAATATTTTCCATTCTCTCTGCTAGCCTCAGGAGTATATTTGCTTTGCTCAATGCATACACTCACGTTAAATGTAGGTAGTTATCTAAAAAATGGCATCCACCCTATGAAGGTGACCCCAAGATACAAATAAAAACTCACAATCTCCATCTCAGCCCCAGCATATAGGAAACCCATGCCTTTTATCGCCAAGTGATGTGTAAACACCATGACCTTTGTTTTCCCAAGGTTAAATACCAAATCTTGTTTCTTACAAAACGCCTATAGTGCACCTAGGTGTCTCTAGAGGCCTTCTCTGGATTCTAAAATTAACACAATGTCATCAGCATATAATAATAATATGGTACCAAAGTATCAAGAAGCACAACGCCTGTCCCTCCAAATCTATCAATGAATTCCAAGATCTCATCTATGTAGAGGCCAAAAAGTGTAGGCGATATTGACGCCCTCAGAAGAGAAGACACCCAAGTGGTAACATCAGACAAAGATCCCTATGTGGCAGAGGAAACAGAGCACGTTCTGACCTCTATCCTCCTCGCCTATCCTATAGGTGATAATAAGTATGTCCTAATAATAGATATTCAAGCTGTATTACTATGTCCTAATAACAGATATTCAAGCCGATTTGATATTAGGGAGGATTGTTGTCTTGCATCATCGCATAGAATCTTGAAGAAGAAGATGATTTCATTGATCCAAATGTGAATAAATATCTTCTACTAGATTCAAATGTCAAGGATAGTGAGTTTCGTACTCCTTCTAAGACATTAGTAATGATGTACAAGGATGCATTATGAAGCCAATCTTCCCACTGAGATGAAGAGGAATTTCAAGCTACTCAGCAAAGACACAATATTTTGTATATGGGAAAGCAAGGGGAGTCTTCATCCATCCAGGACACCAACTCAACAATCAACAATGATTTACTTGTTAATGATGACGAGAATCAAAATGTCTGCTTACAATAATGTTGAGTATCTTGATGAAGTTCCATATTGCAGTTGTTTTGATGACTTATGGGACAACATTGTTTTGCAACTAGTGGTGTATGAGGATGATTTTCTGAGCGTGCATTAGGAAAACAAGAAGGAGGATTGGGAAAGGACTCAACACTGGGAGAGTAAATTAGCCAATTGAAATTTCCACAATTCATTATATTCCACAAAAAAAATTCTCAAAGGATAATGCAGAATTCCCATTGTTTGCCACAATCAAGACATTATCTAGATATCTTGGGGATATCCCATCAAGTGGAATGCAGACAAAGTCATGCTTTTGGAGAACCAGTTAGCAGTGTAAAACTTTGGGCAAGGCTCCGGAGTGTATACTCTAAGGAGTCAATATTACTTAGCCTATACCGCATATGGATGAACATGTGGGATCGGGGATCGCAAGATGCTAAGTGAATATGGCAAAAGGGAGCTTCTCAAATCCAAAAGACTGAGAGTTCTGCCAGTTTTACAATTACAGGATGATGATGAGCCATTTTCAAAGAGGGCAAGGCTTCATGCACCAGAGGATGCTAGTTAGAAAGATCAAGAGTAGTAGTAGCATCTTATCTCTTGTAATAATTGGCTCTTTGATGTAATACAATGACACTTCAGGTTATGTTCATTTTTGAAGTAAGACTGTTTCATGTCTTTGTTTTCTTTCACCTTTTAACATTGTTAATACTTGCATTATATCTCCTCCATATATCTTGCTTTTTTTCTTTATTTAAAAGTGTCATTGCTTGACTAATTTTGGATTCTTTGAACTACTCCTTCATTTTGGCTTTGTGTACAAGCTTCCTATATGTCCATTGATGCAATTCCTCTAAAGTGTTAGCCTTCTATGCTCCTCCATCATGTCTCGTATGATTGAAATACCCAGAGTGTGTTTTCTCCTTTCCTTGGGTTGACCGTATTGATAAACTACTATAATCCTTTGCAAACCAAGGAGTATGATTGCAGATGATATGTTGTAAAAGAATAAAACATGCTTTAATTACTAAATTGTTAAACATATAGTTTTAGAACTAGTTCAATGTATAATGAATCAAATACCATATAGTAGGTGATGTGTTGATCCATCCTCCATGTAGCAGTCTATTGATCTATTGAACTCATCTATAATTGTTTGTGAAAGATCTCATGGTCCTTAGTCTGCACTTTCAAATCACAAAACTGAAACATAGTGTCTAAAGATTTCTACACGTTGCCCTTACGTGATCTTGCATGACTATTGTCCGCATGGTCTACTACTACGTTATGAACACATTTCCATCGATTGTATTTTAGGGTCTGCACTAATCGTCTTCTTTGACGACGAGGGTTATCCTCTAGTGTTGGTGGTGAAGATAGAAACCTTCCTCCATTAATACCCCCAATGGAAGGTTTCTTAGGTACATCCCTTCCATCCTTAGACCTTTTTTCATCTTGTTCAATCTTTGCATGTCCACCACGCAAACCAATGTCTGATAGAACTTTCTCTAGTGCTTTGATGGATTTAATATTTGCTATATTGGGCCATAGAGTCCATGAAAAACATATGTATAAGAATAAAAGTTTTTTAATGACTTTGTGAAGATCATGCATTGTACAAATGTGGACTCTCGATAATAGAATATCAAGAACTGGCTTGAAGTTTGGGTCTTTCATGTGTCTATCCAGTTCCTTCTTCTAATACCTTTATAAAGCACCTTTGCACTACACATGCAGTATAATAAGGGGCTTTTGAATTGGCACCCTTTGACACATTGTACATACATTTCAAAGCCTTAAGATCACTTGCCATATGCCACTCCACAGTATAATGTCCCATGCCTTCCACATCTAAGATTGATTCATTTCACTGTCTTCGCTAATGATCGTGGGTTACATAAATGTCCTATGAAAAACCCAATGTAGAATATTAAATTTTTATGAGTCGACTTGTATAATACATAAAGGATATAAGAATGCAACACTTATTGCCTACTATAGCTCATGTTTTTGCATAAGCAAATATATATAAAAGTTACCTCAAAGGATCCCAAAGAGAATATATTATTTTTGGATTGAACACTAAAAGTTCTAGGATATTTTTTTTAATTGATCGATCAAGTGCCCTATTCATCAGTGTGATTGTAACCTTTTCTAACTTTCTCTCCTTTACAATTTGACATTTATCAAGATTTAGCACAAAGTTGAGGACACCATCATATTCTTTAGGAGTAACTTCAAAAAATTGAACTCCATATGATTGCAAGGTCTCTAAGTCATAAAAAAATATTATTATATCTATTGTAGACCACAGATCCCATTGTGCAACATATGTGTCTTCAATATGAAATGGGGTTCCCAATGCTTGCAGTACCTCCTCATGTTCTTGTTTATGCATCTTTTTTAAATTGAAGAAGGATTTGGCAATAATTATCCTTTCATAATAGATCCCTTCATCTTTGCCTGCGCAAAGTCTTATAAATGGTTGAGTATCCTCTGTGTGATATACTCACCTCATCAAGTATTGCATGGATGTCTTGTGGATTGAGTTTATTCTCTTTGATAAAGTCCTCTATCTGCTTATGTGACCTTCTTTTATTTATTATCCTTCATCATTGCTTCTATATATTGGTGATTCAAAAGAAGCCTAAAATGTGTGCCAAAGGTTCTGTCATTGATTTGGATTCTTTATCAGGGTGCAATAATGATCTAATGTCAAATTGAAATACACCAATTGATATACATGAACATATGCAATAATGATCTGATACCAAATTGAAATGCACAAATTAATATACATGAACATACACAATAATGACAAAAATAATAATACGATGTTTATAAAAATATTACAATAACAACAATCACTAAGTAATAGAAAGGAACTTACTTGAGTGCATGTATTTTATTTTTTATGCCACTACCTCCTAGCTTCATCCCCTGAGCTTTTTTTCTTCTCTACAAAGACCTAATGAGGTCTTCTTAAGCATTAATTTATCCCTTTGTTTTCCAAGCCCTAAAATGGTTTCCTTGTTGCTTAATAACTTCTACACACATTGCTTCATGGTTTGTTTCAAATAAATGTTCTCCTTCTCAAACAAGTCTCTTTCTAATTTAAGAAGATTGCTTGTTGCTTCCAAATATGATGTGTATATCCAAGGAGCCCATTATAGCCATCTCCAACAAAGTTAAGCAAAGATGTCATATCCCTAAATGGGAGTGTGGAGTTTATAAAAGGCTCTTTAGGATATAGCCTCCCATCAATCTATAAATCTATGTTTTTCTTCCTTTGCATCCTAAACATTTCTTTAGAAGTAGTAGACAAAGTATTGGGTTTATTTCTCTTACTCAAAGGTTCATATTCACGTTCAAGATCGATGTGCAGGTTATACATGTCTCTCCTCTCCCCATCTTCTTGATCCTCTCTATGTTCATCCTTGCTTTTTATAACCCTAGTAACAAAATGAGAATGTAAAGAAAAAGTTTCTATTTACTTTATTTTATTGTTTAGGCGTCTTTTTCATTGAAATTTTGAAAGAGATGCTATTTTGGCCTGTACGCAGATTTTTAGAGATATGAGCCAATTAACTCTGAAAATTGACCACTTTGTTCTTCACGTACTTAAAAAGAAAAAGTGATTAAAAACTTTGAGGATTGGAGAAGAGGGATGTATCTTTTATATTTTAAAAGAAATGGAGAGAAAATATACTAAACTCAATTTTATCTTTTTTAAAAATACTTTATGGGTTATCTTTCTCTAAGCTAAGTTGGCACTTCTTAGAGGGCCCAAAGTTGAGTCCAAAGTTTCCCTAATGTATGCTGGTAAATGATTCTATCCATGTTCTTTTTTTGGTCTCAACTAGCCAAGGAGTTCTTCAAGCTTGTGTCAACCTTGTTTATCTTGTCTGCATCTGTTCCTTTTTAGGCCCATTTGACAAAGAGGGGAGAAAGGAAGGGGAGGAAAAATGGAGAAAATCCAAGTACCAAGATTAAGGAAATCAAGAAGGATAAGAACCTCGATCAAGAAAACCAAGAAGATTGAGAGAGAGAGAGAGAGAGAGAGAGAGAGAGAGAGAGAGAGAGAGAGAGACTTATGTTGCTACCTTAGGGACTTGAGCAAGTGTGGGTGGGAAAAGGGAGGCAGAGGGATGCAAATATCATGAGACAAATGGAGCATAGCAGCGCAGGAAAAGGTAGCACATATGTTCAACTCGAACATAGTTCTTGTGCACACGATACAAAAAGAGCATGGAAAGGTCACACCTGTGCATGGTGCATGATGTGGGAGCAGAGGCTAGGGGTGGAGGCTCACCCCATGTTGGGTGTGTGAGAGAGAGATGTCGAGCTACATACACATGGGGGGAAAATAAAAAGCTACCATTGTGTGTGTGTGTGTGTGTGTGTGTGTGTGTGTGTGTGTGTGTGTGTGAGAGAGAGAGAGAGAGAGAGAGAGAGAGAGAGAGAGAGAGAGAGAGAGAGAGAGAGAGAGAGAATTGCAAAGACCATAAGGGCATCTGAGACACTGATAAAATATTCCAAGAGAGTATCTCAATGCATATTGGCATGCAAACATGTAAGGCAATTAAAGCAACTATTTAACTACATAATACAAGCTAAAAAAGGTTGAATATACTAGCTTTATACAAGGGTGTCATATGCACATAGTTTTGTGAGAGAAGACTTGTAAATATCCATGGAGCATCTACTCCTAGGGATCACCCTTAAGAGCTATGCTACATCCCAATATCTTTGTATAATATTGGCTACTTATTAGTTGACTATTCTAAGACTATCTTGTGTGGGCCTTAAACATATCAATTTAATGGTAACAGCCTTCTTTGAATTTGATCCATGTATGTGAAGCCATGATTAAAAATGTCTCTAGATAAGGGTGCACATGTATATCATCATGCAATTCTTGGGACTGGTTTGTTGTTCAAGAGTGAAAGGTTTCCTAATTCTCTTCTTGAAATACTTTGTGGTGGCTTAGTAGAAAAACACAAGGAGGCTCTCTAATTTTCTAATACTCTCTCTAGAACTCTAGCCCTTATTAGATTGTCTATATGCTTTATTATCTCTAAAACAAAGAAGCCTAGAAATTGTTGATATAAAGCGTGAGATATCCCAAACCCCTTTTAAAAAAGTAACGAAACCTAGAAAGGTAGTGCTCTTTCATCTTAGTCATGCAAGTGACAAAGATAATTTTACTCTCCCAACAAATTTCACACACAGTCAACAAAGCCTTTTTTGTGGTTATAGTCCTCATAAATCCATGTCTCACATTGAAAGAGAGTTGTGAGGAGCTTTGAACCTGACAATGACAATCCTCCTCAAAGCATTTGACATATAATTCCGAAAGTATTCATGCTTTCTCAAGAGACCTTAATATGGAAGATTTAATGGCTCAATCCATGTTCAAAAGACATGTAGCTAAAGAAGTTCCATTTGAATCTTGTAATTGAGCTCTTGTTTAGAAAGGTTGAGGTTGAGTGTGATCATGGGATTATGTGTGTTCTCATTAGTCAAAATGGCTAATATTTACAAGCCTCATATTTACAATGACTTTAGGGGCCGAAAGATTGAAATAGGCTTGGCCAAGCCTTGACACACAAGGAGGAGCTTCAAAGGCATCATAGAAAGTAAACAAGGTGAAACAAGAGATCTTAAGAGAAAGAAGCAAGTCAAAACAAAACAAAAATAATAGTCATATGCTTGTAGGCATTCAAAATCATAAAAAGAAGTCATGGGAAGAATCCTAAGCTGGTATATGAGAAGCAAAAATGCATAAGGCATCATAAAAAATAAACAAGGTGCAACAAGAGATCTTGAGAGAAAGAAGGAAGTCTAAACAAACCAAAAATAATAGTCATATGGCTTATAGGAGTTCAAAATCATTAAAAGAAGTTGTGGTGGGAAGAATTCTAGAGCTAGTATTGGGAAGCACAAATGCATAAGGCTAGGTATTTTTCCTATAGAAGATGAATGATTATGATTATCACAATGAAATCTATTGACCCTTTTGTTTTTTTATTGTGAACAAGAGCTTCTATCATCACTAGGCATGTCACTTCCCCTTACTTTGCTATGATGGTTTTCTTTGCATCTAACATTAACAAATTTATAGAACTTGATGTATATGGGTGTACTCGAGTTATCAGAGTTGTGTTAGAATTGATGCTAAGTTGATGTCTAAATAGGTGTCCAACTACACAATCCATACAAACAATCCCCACAAAATGGTTAAAATTTCCCTAGATAAATCTTATTTGGGAAATTTGGGAGTTTTTTGCACATCCAAAACACTCCATGCAACCTGTTGGAGCATATTGTAAAGCTCCATACATGGAAATATAGTGGACCCTTTTATTCTCTATTTAGCACATCACATTCCTATCTTCCACTTGATCTTCATACATGGTGTTGAATTGGCCCCTTTTATTCTCCTTTTATTGCTATCTTGCAGTTGTTTTTTAGCCTTGTTCTTCTCACAATGTCTTGCTATGTTGAGACCAATGGTGTGATAATTTGTTGTGGAAGGAAAACAGGCAAAGAGATAGGTGCCCTTGGTGGCTCTTGAAATTGCAATATTAGCCTTTGAGGTCCTTTAAATGATGTCCTTTGGCTAGTTTCTGACTCTCAACTCTTGTAGTTTTAAGCATCATGATTCCCCACTCTATTACAATGTGGCAAAAAGTAGTTCCTTGATTGTGAGTGGGGATGGACACTTGTATGTGGTATGGTTTCATTACAAATAACACATCATACATTAATGTAATTGCGCTATGACTACAACCTTGGTGAGATAAAGCTTGGATCATGATTATTATTAATCTTCATCTACTTTGGATCATGGACACAAGTCCTTGAGGAGCATTGGCCATTGAGAAAATTTAAATTTAAAAAGGGAACTTACATACATAGAGAGCTGAGCTCATGATGACAAATTTTGTATAAGATTATTCTATCATAATAGGTTTTATACAAGATTATATAGAGTTATTTAAATGTCCATTATTCATTTAATTATGCTTGAGTGAAGATATTTAGCCATGTATTGATTGAATAATAGAATGATTAATCTACAATATAAGTAATGTAAATATTAAATCAGTGATATAAGACATTATGACTAAAATAAATAATTGAATAGAGACTTTAGAAATAGAAAAGATAGTCACTTTTGTTTTCATGGAATTGGCTACTGTTTGGGCAGCAGCTGGTTTCGTGGGCACAACAAGAATGAGCAGAAGTAAGTGGGATTTTTGCCTTTGGATGAAAATTGCCTGATATACCCAATGGAGAATCTTGGACTAGATTCCAAAATGTACAGCACGTGTGGGTTGTGTGGATAAATTTTTCATGTTTTGAGGGGTTCCTTTTTGTGGGCTTGTTAGATTTGAGATATGTGGTATCAGCAGTTGGTTTATGTTGTAATTACTCAGTTCAGTGTATTCTTCCATTGCCATTGTGGGTGCTCTAAATAGCACAAAAACCATTAAGTGGTTTCAATTTACTGGTGGAGACACAAATATTTTGAGTAGTGTACTGCCACTCCATAATAATTTGAGCCAGACTGACCTTAAATGTTTTGTTGGAAATCAATTCTCCATCGTTTGTATGTATTCCTTGGGTACTGGCTAGCTCAGGTTTGTAAGGCCCACTTTATGAGTAGTAGCCATCTGGATATGTTTATAAGGCCCCCTTTATGAGTAGTAGCCATGTCTGAGCAGCCTGGATATGTTTGTAAGGCCCCCCTTTATGAGTAGTAGCCATGTCTGAGCAGCCTGGATATGTTTGTAAGCCCCCCCTTTATGAGTAGTAGCCATGTCTGAGCAGCCTGGATATGTTTGTAAGGCCCCCTTTATGAGGCGTAGCCATGCGTGAGCAGCCTCGATGCTAGCACGCATACCCTTTTTGAATACGGGATGTTGGCCATTGGAGGTCAGACGGTTTGTAGACAGCTTAGGTATGTGACATGCAAGTTTGGACCAATATTCCCATATCAGAACTCACTAAGGGCCGAAGGAGATCCACTCGGAGATGACATTTCTTCAGTTGTGGGGCCCCAACAGGCTGTACGGATGGGATTGGAAGCTGCACTAGGACCAAAGTTTCCCTGTTAGCTCCTATGTTACCTTGGATCAGTGGTATAGTTGTTTGGAATATGACTACAAGCCAGCCATGGAATCTTCCTTCACAGCACACAGGTGGGAAGCAATAAGCAATGTGTTATAACCAATTTTCGGCAGTAATTCAATAGTATTATCCATCTCTGTTTGTAATTTCTTACATTTTTGGTCATGGGAAATGTATGTGCACCATACAATGTGAGGTGTGTGCTTTTGACACACCTGTGCCAATATGCAAACATCGAGAAAGTGCCTTCTGGTGATGTATTCTACCGACTATGTATTTTTTTATGCCCTTGCAGTGGATGAAAGATAGGATTGAGGATTACTTGAGAAGTAGAGGGTTAGTGAGGCAAACAACCATAGTGTGCTTGAGATATTCTTGCACATGTGAAAAGAAGCAAGAGCTTGAGGATATTCTTGCATAAAGCATATATGTTTTCAATATGCTTGCACCAATTTCAAAAGAAGATCTTGGATTGGATCAGATCAATTAGGACAGCTGAATGATCACACTTACCATCATACTTACTAAAGTTTGGCTGAGTCCAGATGACGGTTGTTAATGTTGTGGGAGTTTGGAAAGGAGCTGTAGGGTGGCTGTACACAGTTTGAGGAGTACAAGCAACCAGAAGCAAAGCCATTCCCCCACACTCTGCCTGGGATTGGGTGGTGGGTAGGGTTGCAGATTCATATTTTCAATAAAGTCCTCTAAAAGCATCAGTTGATCATGGATCGAAACTTTTGCTGTATAACAGGAAAGGTTCTCCTTGCATCTCTTTACAACTCCAATGCAATGCTGCATCGGTTGGCCAGTTTAGTGAAGAGGTCAAAAACTTTATATTACAAGCATGTCTTGTTGTGTCATGGGATAGGGAATCAAAGTCAGAGAAATGAATTGGCACAAGGCATTTTCTGGTCAAGCATTCTCAAATTCTTTGTCCCACCTTGGTGAAGGAGTGGGTACTACTGGATACATATAAACCACAGCTTCTAGATAACGGCAGCATGGAAATGCAGAGCTTAGAGGGTGCTTTTGCTTCTCTGGAAGAAACATACAGTTTACTTCATGTGGAGGACTTTGTTTGCATTCTGCAGAAGTGCAGAAAGGAGAAAAATCTGGTGTATGCCAAGCGAGTGCATGTTCACATTTGTGATTATGGATTGGAAACTCATGCAGCGCTTGGAAATTACCTTGTCCCCATGTTTGTGGAAAGTGGAAGCGTGTCCCATGCCCAGCAAGTTTTCAACAGGCTGGTCAATCGGAGTGAGCATTCTTGGACTTCTCTCTTGCAAGGGTTTATTGAATGTGGAAAATTCCGGCATGCCTTCAATCTCTATCCAAAAATGCAGGAGAACGGTGTGTATCCCAGTGAGTATACATTCGTAGCTCTTCTGAAAGCTTGTGGTAGGTTGAAATCCGTGGAAAGAGGCCGTGAAATTCATGTGGAAATTGTCGGAGAGGGATTCGAAGAAGGTTCATTTGTTGGCAACACTTTGGTGGATATGTATGCCAAATGTGGCTCGCTCATAGAAGCTCAAGATGTGTTTGAGAGTTTGACACTGCGAGATATTGTCTCTTGGAGCGCAATTATTGCAGGGTATGCTGAACATGGGTTTGTGGAAGAAGCAGTGAAATGTTTAAAACAGATGCAACTGGAGGGTGTGACATTAAATGTGGCCCCATTTATTTGCATTTTGAAAGCATGTGCTAGTATACGAGCCACAGATTGGGGTCGAGAAATACACGTGCAGGTTGCCGAGGAAGGATTTGAAAGAGATCTTTTTGTTGGCAACACTTTGGTAGCACTGTATGCCAAATGTGGCTCACTTGTAGAAGCACAAGAAGTGTTTGACGAGCAGCCAGTTCGAGACTTAGTGTCATGGACTGCACTGATGTCAGGATATGTGGAACATGGGCTAGGGGAAGAAGCCCTGAGTTGTTTGGAGCAGATGCAAGGGGAGGGCATTCCTATGGACGCTGTCACATCCATTTGTGGTTTGAAAGCTTGTGCCAGCATAGGAGCCATAGAGAAAGGTCGAGAAATGCACATTGAAATTGCAAAAGAGGGATTTGAAAGAGAGCATTTTGTCGGCAATACCTTGGTCGATATGTATGCCAAATGTGGCTTACTTGCTGAGGCTCATGAAGTGCTTATGGAGCTACCAGTTCGAGATGTAGTCTCTTGGAATGCATTAATTGCAGGATATGCTGACCATGGGCTTGGTAAGGAAGCACTTGATTGCTTGGAAATGATGCAGTTGGAGAACCTTTCCCCTGGTGCAGTCTCATTTGTTTGCAGCTTGAAAGCTTGCGGCAGCATAAGAGCCATAGACAAGGGCCAAGAAATACACACTGATATTACACAAGAGGGATTTGAAAGAGAGAATTTTGTTGGCAACAGTTTGGTGGATATGTATGTTCGTGTTGGCCTACTTGCAGAAGCACAACAAGTGTTTGATGAGCTTCACTTTCGAGATGTCGTTTCGTGGAATGCACTAATTGCTGGTTATGTTGAGCATGGGCTTGGTGAAGAGGCATTGAACCATTTGCAACAGATGGAGTTGGAGGCCGTGTCTCCAAATGCTGTCACGTATTTGTGCAGCTTGAAAGCCTGTAGTAGCATAGGGGCCATAGATAGGGGCCATGAAATACACATTGAGATTGCCATAGAGGGATTGGAAAGCGATCATTTTATTTGTAATGCGTTAGTAGACATGTATGCAAGATGTGACTTAATGGAGGAAGCACAGGAAGTGTTTCACGAGTTGCCTGTTCGAGATGTAGTGTCATGGAATGCAATTATCACAGGATATGCAGACCAGGGGCTTGGGAAGGAAGCTTTGGATTGTTTAGAACAAATGCAAATGGAGGGTGTGTTTCCAAATGTTGTGACATTTGTTTGTGGGTTGAAAGCTTGTGGCAGCGTTGAAGCCATAGATAGGGGGAGAGGAATACATGCTGAGATTGCCAAAGAGGGTTTTGAAACAGATCTGACTGTTGGAAATACTTTAGTTGACATGTATGCAAGCTGTGGCTCACTTGCAGAAGCACAGGAAGTGTTTGGCGAGCTGGCGATTGCAGACGTAGTCTCATGGAATGTCCTTATAAACGGGTATACTGACAAGGGATTTGGTGAGAAAGCACTGAACTGCTTGGAAATAATGCAGTTGGACGGCACGTCTCCAGATGCTATCACCTTTGCTTGCATCTTGAAAGCTTGTGGCAGCATAGGAGCCACAGACAAGGGCCAGATAACACATGCCAAGATTATTAAAGAGGGTTTTGAGTGCGATTCTTTTCTTGGAAGTGCTTTGGTGGACATGTATGCCAAATATGGCTTGCTTGCAGAAGCACAGCTAGTGTTCAGTGCGTTGTCAGCTCGAGATGAAGTCTTGTGGACTGCACTAATTGCGGGGTATGTAGAACATGGGTCTGGCAAGGAAGCACTGAACTGCCTGAACCTTATGCAATCCGAAGGTGTAAATCCAACTGAAGCCTCATGGAATGCTGTGATCTCTGGCTGTGCTGAGCGAGGAGAAAGTGAGAAGGCTTTTTTGCTATATGCACAAATGCAAGATCAAGGCCTGCCACCAGATAATGTGACCTTTGTCAGCATTTTGACGGCGTGTGGAAAAATGGCAGCTTTAGAGACTGGAAAAAAAATCCATGCCCAAATTTCCTCTAGTAGGCTTGATGCTACTGACGTCATCATATCAACTGCCCTTATTGACATGTACGGTAATTGTGGAAGCATGATAGACTCCCAGCAGGTGTTTGAGGCAATGCCTACGAAGGATTCTATGAGATGGACCGCATTGATAACAGGTTATGCTCGCAAAGGAGAGAATGAAATGGTTTTTGCTTTGTTTGAAAGGATGAGAGAGGAAGGATTGCGGCCAAACGAAGTTATGTATCTTGTTGTTCTCACAGTATGCTGTCATGCGGGTCTTTTGGACAAGGGCCGAGCCTATTTTGAGGCTATGAGGAAAGAGAGTGACATCACTCCATCTATCAAGCATTATAATTGCATAATTGATCTCCTTGGCCGTGCCGGCCAAGTTAATGAGGCTGTTGTGATGTCAAACACCATGCCTTTTGAACCTGATCTCGTGACATGGAGCACCATGTTGGGTGCTTGTAGGAAGTGGGGTAATATAGAGCTGGCCAGACAAGCCTTCGAATGTGCTGTGAGGCTGGATAAGCATCATGTTCCGGCTTATTACTTGATGTTTAATGTGTATGCAGATGCTCACATGTGGGAGAATGCTAAGAAGATTGAAGCAATGAGATTAAATGCACAAGCATGGAAGGAGCCTGAAAAGAGTTGGATTGAGATAAGTGGAGTTGTGCATACTTTCATGGTAGGGGAGGATAGGGCACATCCTCAGTTAGAGGAGATATGGGCCAAGCTAAAATGTGTTTGTGTTGATATGGACGATAAATGTGATGTACCTGATTTTGATTTTGTGATAAGGGGCAGGACTGATAATGGCAAGAAAATTGGAGTATGTGGACACACTGAGAAGCTGGCTATCTCATGTGGTCTTATTAACACATCTGAGGGGACACCCATACATGTTAGAAAGAACCGCCAGGTTTGCGATGATTGTCACACAGCTGCAGTAATTTTATCTAAGACAGAACACCGGACTATTTTTTGTAGAGATGCAGTATGTTTACATGTGTTCAAGGAAGGCAAGTGCTCTTGTAGTGACTGATCTTAAAATGTGTATACATGGTAGAGATGCAGTATGTTAACATGTGTTCAAGGCAAGTGATCTTGTAGTGATTGATCTTAAAATGTTGCTAATAGTCTGGAAATTACATCACCTACTGTAACATCTTCATGACATCAGTATTCAATCATGTCTAAACAGCTAACATTTAGCATAAATATCTCTTCTCTGGTTGGGATGGGTGTCAATCCTCAGTAGCAACCTTAACAGATGCAACCACTAGAGTATATCCTGCCGCTACCTTATATGATGTGCAGTAGGCCCAGAGAGCTACTGTAAGCTTATGCTCCCAATCTGTTCGATTTGCTTCCACTGTCTTTGTCAGTATGGTACACAAAATCTTATTGGCACTTTCTGTGCTTGACCATTTGCTTGTGGGTAGTAAGGTGATGATTTACGATGGATTACCAAGAATCCTGCAAGCAATTGATTAATCACCTCATTTAATGAAATGCGAGCCGCGATCACTCACCAATTCCAATGGGCAGCCAAATCGTGATATGATTTGCTCATATACAAATTTTGCAGTTGTTTGCACATCAGCTTTCTTTGAAGTTCTGGCTTCCGCCCGCTTCGTGAAATAATCCGTGGCTATACGATTATGTAGCGGGCTTGTGATGGATTAGCCGCTGGACTAATCGGCCCTACAAAATCTATTCCCCATTTCTCGAATGGTTGTCTGACAATGATGGGGGTTAGTGGCATCTTATCTCCTTTTTGTGGGATAGCGAAATGTTGGCATTCTTCGCATCTTTTGACAAACTCTATGGCATCCCCCTGAATAATGTAGGCCACCAGAGTCCAGGTTGGAGCACCTTTCGAGCTGTAATTTCTCCACCAAAATGCCGGCCTACTATCCAAGAATGAGACTCTTCTAGTATGGTCACGAATTCATCCTCTCTTATGCACCGTCTGAGCACATTGTCTTTGCCCAGTTTATACAATTCTCCGACAATCAATTGATATGGTGCCGCAAGCTTGATAAGCTTCCACATCTTATCTTTGTTTAAGGGTACGTCCTGTGGCAAGAAGCCATAAGCCAAATACTCTGAGATTTCACCACTCCACTCAGGTACCATATCCATTTTGAATAGACGAGCATCAGGAAGGTCATCGTCGACGCCAGTTTGCTGGTTATCCATTTGGAACTCTGGACAGGTAGTCGACCAACACACGCTGTGTTCTCTTCCTTACCGTGATGACAGTAAAGTCAAATTCCAACAACAATAGTAGCCAACGTGTGATTCTTCTTGTGGTGCAAGGTTTATTCACTAGATATAGCAAGGCTTGATGGTCTACAAAAAATATGAATTCGTTAGCCAAGAGATAATGTCGATATGTCTTGACTGCGTAGACCATGGCCAGTCCTTCTCTTTCGGTAGTGGTGTAGTTCACCTCTACATCATTCAACTGACGGCTAGCAAAGAAAACTGGATAGTCTAATTTGAACTCACCAGGTTGGTGGGCTAGCATGCAACCATTGGCAAAATTTGACGCATTGATGTGTACGTGGAATATAAGATCCCAATTTGGGGTCGCAAAATGGGTGCGCTTGCCAAGGCTTGCTTCAGACGACCATAATCCCCTTGACACACTTTGGTCCACTCAAAGACAATGAGCAGTTTATACAAGGGTCTGGCTATCTCAGCATAAAATATGATGAAGCGTCGGTAATAACCCACATGACCCATAAACCTTTGCACCAATTGTAGTAGGTAGGTGGTGGTTCCTTTATCTGTGGATATACCACTTTTTGAGACTATGTGCCCCAGTATCACACCATGCTTGACCTGAAATTGGCACTTCAAGGGGTTTAATGATATCTGCTATAATCGGCAACGTTCAAACACTTTCCTCAAGCAGGTCAAATGATCTTCCCATCGAGAATGTGCACAAAGATCATCAATGAACACTTCCAACCACTTTTGCAAGTAGTACTTAAAAGCTGTGCACATTAATCGTGAAAGGTTGCCGGGGCATTTGTGAGACCGAACGGCATGACCTTGTAAGCAAATGTCCCCCACATAGTGTTGAAGGATGTCTTATGTTGGTCTTCTGGTGCTATGGACACCTGATTGTACCCGAAAAACCCATCCAAGAAGAAGTACGCTTCCCTCCCAGAGCCACTCTTTCCAAGACATGTTTGGTATACGGTAATGGGATAATGGTCCTTTCGAGTGGCTGCATTCACTTTCTTAAGATCAACACATACTCTCAGTTTTTCATTCTTTTTAGGCACTATTACAATAGGTGACAACCAATCCGTATGTTCGATCTCATAGATAAAGTCAACAGCAACAATGAGCTTATCAATTTCCTCCTTTACAATTGCTACATACTTTGGATTCATCTGGTATGGTTTCTGCCTGGTAGGCCGTGAGCCTTCCATAATTAGAATCATATGTTGTACCACCTGTGGTGGTACCCCTTTCATTTCCTTGTAACTCCAGGTGAAACAATCCTTGTATTCCTTGAGAGGAGAGCAATGAGCTATTCTTCTTCTACAGAAGTCAAATCTTTAGCCAATGTATACGGACCTTGCTTCTTCCCCTGGTCCCGCAATATTAACCTCCTTGACTTCTACCAGGCTATCCTATGATATCGACAGCCCGGACCACCCTTCGATCATCTATTGTGTATAGTTCTTAAAATGGTCGGATACTGAAAGCACATCGGTTTTGTCCTTTTTGTTTTTTTCCATGATCTTCTTAGCCTCACGCTCTGCCTCTGCCAAGGCTTTGTTGCATTTTCGGTGCCCTGCTTTTGTAAGTTTGGGTGTATCAATTTCTTGAAGGGTGATTTTCTCTTGATCCTTCCCTTCCAATGATATTTTGCTCAACTCTTCGCTCTAATCCTTTGAGAATTCATCATGTATCCTTGTATCCTCAAGGTATCTCAAACATTGGGCATTCGTAGGTCTGCTTCGTAGCAAGGCGTTTCATCGGGCTAGGTACCGTTTTTGCTCCGCCATCGTCTAAGACATTGATCACTGGTACGGCTTCATGTCATGGTACCTTCTATACTTGATGTCTCTCTTTCTGATTCCTCATCCATGGTTCGCTACTAGTTAACCATGCAGATAGAAGTCGTAGGGATGGTTCCAGATTCCAAATACTGGGTTCCCTTGGGTTGCATTACATCAATTGTAAGCCAACACATGCATCCAATTCTCACTGAAGTCCAGGGGAGGTAATGATGCATACATTCTCGTTTCCTCCTCCTCCTTGGTCTCCCCGTCTATAGGTTGGCATATTTGTAAGGATGTGGTTCGCTCTATTGTGACTGAGTCATTACTGAACAATTACCTTTCCATGGGGTGTGCTTTCCATGCTCTTAGATCAATCTTGAAGATTTGTGAGTCCCTGCGGACATATACATGGTCCAAGGCCCAATCATGCACCAATTTGGCCTCTCTCATGAAGGGTCATCCCAATATTATGTCATATGTATTAGGTTGGCGCGTAGGAAGTCCATGACCACAAATGTATGACGATAGCGAAACGTAAAAAGTCCGAACTTAACATATTCCAAGAGCCGAAGATGTTCCATTAGCCATCTTAACGATTAGATTTGCTCTTTTGAAAACAGGTTTCCCCCAGTTTTCCCAGCAACGTTTGGTAATGATGCTGACACCTGCCCCACCATCCAGGATAGCCAATGCTTGGTATCCATTATGATGAATCGGGATGGTAGCGTTCGTGTTGTCACTCTCATAGTAGCGTCCCAGTTGGTTAACTGGTATTTTAACGATTCGCGTTTCCTTTGTATGCTTCAAGGGTATTTCTGCCCAAAGGTGGCAGAGCCTCATCAATATTATCAGCTAGCCTTAGTCCTCCCTTGACCCATTATTTTGCATTTGTCCATAAGGTGGGTGAATTGCATAACAGTTGCCCCAAGGGCATCCGGACAGGTGTGGATAATACAACCACGCGAGGCTTCCTATATCCCTGGGTTCCTTTGATATAGAGTGTTCTTCCCATCGAGGGGTCTCGTACTCTTCCAAGGGAAAGGAATGAATAGATTCCCCCAACTCATTTTTCTCAAACATTCTAGTCATTGTGTTTGTTTGGGAGTCCTCTTCGGTCCCTTCTAGAATCGGGGTTAGCATGTTCAAGACCCTATTCCAGGGTAGTTCATCTCGTGGGATAGATGGTATCCCTTACTCGACTGGCCCTTGGCTTAGTTTCATGAAGTTGTTGGTACTCTTCGACTAAGACTTTGGCATCTTCTAGCTTCCTTATTTCTTCGTCAGCATTGGGATACTCACCAACCCCCTTTAGGGTTGCTGGTTGTTCTCCTTGCTTTTCCTGGTTTAAGCCTCCAAGTTTGATCCCTTGACCCCCTTCTTCCTTTGATTGTGTGGATCTCCGATATCAATTGTATCTTCTTTAGATCCGTCTTGGATTGTAGCCCGTGTGTCCCCTTTTCCTAATTTCTTCACTCTTCTCCTGTGCTCGGCCAAATCTGGAAATAGTCGCATTCGCTCGGTTCTTTCCCTTGTCTCCTAATTGAGCTTGAGTTTGTGTTAGAACATTGAGCGGTGTGATCTTCCCAAATTGCACACTAATGGTACGAATGGTGGCCTGATTAGCAACAGAAGTGGAACCACTTGCTTGGTAGGGACAATCTTTGATCAAATGATCAATTCCACATTTAGTGCATGTGAGCACTGGCATGTCATTGGGCGTGGTCGCCACTTGTTGTGGTTGGTGTGTATGATTCATATTTATGTTTGGGCATTCGACTACTCGATGTGGCCCACCGTAGCCATAGCATTGAAAAGGTCCTCTTCTCAGATTTGAGTTTATTTCCTTGCCCTTCCATTGTACCGTGGCCTGAAACACAGGTGCTGGCGTGTTGTTATGTAGGACATAGTAATCTGGTGTGACCTCACCCATGTCCTCATAGTATTCCCCACTGAATTCTAAGTCCCATACCAGCTCAACATCTTCTGTTGGCTCTTCAATCATTATTTGATTGATCTTAGCTTGTGGTGGTTGTGGCGGTAGAACTGGTGGTGGTAAGGGCAAAGCGTCTTGTACCCGGAAAACATCCCCCCTAGGTAAGTAAGAAGAATTGGGTTGTCCAGCAATGGTAGTGGTTTGAAAACGGGTGGTGTTGGGGCAAGGCCAATGGGGCTCTATTTGCTGGTAGTTGTGTCACATTCTGAAACCTTGGAAATCTACACATTGACGTGTCATGATTACCCAATTTAACACAATGTGCACAATACCCTGCTGCTGCGGGGGTAGAGGTGACTATGCCCATGACCCATCGTCTCTCTTCCTTCCCTGACCTTTAATTTCTCCAATATGGCATTGCTGAGCTCATCCACAGTCATATGTCCTACTTGTTGCTTGCTTCGAGTTCTAATTTCTGGTGACTCGAGACACATGAAGTCACGGTTGCCCGCAGACATTCTAACATCCTCGGGTTGCGGCAATTCTAATATGTTATCTTCATATTTTATTGCCAATTTGTAGCATGCATCAAGAGTAGCTGGCCGGGCTAGTACTACCAAGTAATCATGCATTTTATGGTCTCTAACCCCTCTCCTGAAACAAGGTAACAATTGATCATCTATCAATCTTTCTCGAAGTTTGCATCTTGAATTCAAGTGTTTCAGGTGAGAAACATAGTCTCTCATAGAGTCATCTTCCTTCTGTTTGATGTTATGTAGTTGGGCCACAGGGCTCCATCTAGCACCACTACGTGCAAAGTTGGACATAAAAACATTTTTTAACCTAGTGAAGTTAACCTTGTCCTCAGGCTTAAGGGTTCTAAACCACTGATGAGCTTTTCCCTCTAAGGTCAGCGAAAAAGCATGTATCATGGTCACATCACTAACCGGTCCGCAGGTTTCACATGTAGATTCAAAAATCTCTACATGATGCTGGATAGGATCCCCATCCCTAGAGAATTTTTGGGCAAGTTTTGAGAAGATATGGGGTTTCATCTGGGAAGGTCGGGGCTCTAGAGTAGAACCTAACTCCCTAACCATCCCCCTGACCATCTCCACTGCAATATTTAACAAGTCTGCCCTTGGGGCTACATTAAGGTCTATGGCTGGATCGTTTCTAGGTCTCTAGGGAATTGCTCCCCCCCTTCCTAGACCTCGTCCCCTACCTGTATTGTCTCTTCTAGGTATCTCAGGTTCATGGACTGGTCCAGTTGTGGTACCCTGGTGGGATTCACCACCAATAGTGGCCTCTGTGCGTCTTTGTGTAATTAAGAGCTCCATGTCTTGTAAGAATGTAGGGTGATTGATCATTAACTCAATATCCTTCTTGGTATAGAGTTGGTCCTCTACTTCTACAACCGAGTTAGCTATGCTACCCTCTTCTTCTCTGGTTGCAAACCCTTCCTCCATTCTGGATTCCTCGTTGATGGGTTCCAGGTTCGGAATTTCTCCATCGCTTCTTCCTGTAGCAATTTCATGTTCTTTTTCTCGTGATTGGAGAGGGTTAACACTTCCTGTCTCCTTTCTCTCAGCTCTTGCCCTACGAGTATCAAGATCTTGTTTCCTTAAGCTCAATTCTCGAAGTTGTCGTTCTACCTCACTTCATTGGAGGTCGAATTCCATTTCCTCTGTGGTGGGAAATAATATTTGATCCATCCTAACTGCACTTTCCATATCTCGTCTAATTCTAGGGGTGCCAGTATTTGACAGTCTAGAATTCAACATTTGGAATGGCCCTTCTTGTCTTGGACCGAGTCTAGCGCTAGTTGATGGACCCATGCCCGCAGATTGCGCTTCTTCATCATGACTAGTTTGGAGACCAAAAAATCCCCGGGCGATATCAATGATCCCACTTGACTTGATTGGGGAGTGTGGTTTATCTCCTTCCCCAAACCCAGTGTATCTCAGCCCTTCTTCCATGGATTCTTCACTACTGGATTCTGCAATGGTCAAGTTTCTCAAAACACTCAAGTGTGTGCTTGCGGAATGTCTTGATCCCACACTTCTTTGGTAGGAAGTTCTTGGATGATTTGATGCACTATCATCAGGTGTAAGATCGTCTCCGATGAGTTTTCCAAATCTTAAGTGCATGTATATATAATTTGATAAGCTATTAACTAACCCAGTTTAATTCAATTTTTGATTCTATTGCTCTGTTCTCAGGAGGCATGAATTAGCAAAGAATGGTTCACGTCGTGAAAAACAGTAAGAAAATGGTTCACGTCGTGCACTTTCACGCGCTCAATAATTTCCCTCCTTAAGATTAAATTCCTTCTTTTGCCGACCCTCACAGCCTTAGTTTTGTCAATCCGACAGTTTTGGTCTTCACGTGAAACAGCAGGATTTCTTTCACGTCGTGAAACAAAAAGTGTTTCACGCCGTGAACTGCTTCAAAAATGGTTCACGTTGTGAAAGAATGTTGTGAAAGAATGGTTCACGTCCGTGAAAGTCTACTGCACTTTCACGTGCTCCAATTTTTGGCATGATGTACCGTGTCGTCAGAGGTGTCAAGATAAGGGTTTCTATTTTTAGAATGTAATCCCGTAATTTTCGGCAAAAACCTCGGCATTGATTTCGTGAGCGACTCGCAGGCGTGAAATTGCAGAAAAATGGTTCACGTTGTGAACAACTTCCTGCACTTTCACGTGGAGTTTTTCGCTCGGCATTTTGTAGTCTTGGGTGCATAATACTTATCCAAATGATGAAAATTAGATTGTGCTAATGCTAGGGAATGAAATGCAAGTTCTTGGCTCAATCAATGGTCCCTTATGTTTTTTGATTTTTTTTAAAAAAAGAAGAAAACAATACCCAACTTGCTTCTTCACGCTGGTGTTTTTTGTGGTGCTAACATCAAACTTATCAAGAGTAACCAATGAATCCTTTCCTAAACTACTTTCCACAACATTCACAATATCAAAACTATAATTTTTTTCTCAACCACACACACCTTATCCCCACACAATGCATTACCAAAATGCAAAGGCAACAATGAATACTATGCAATGGGAGCTGAAACTCAAAGAGTGGAAGAAACAAAGGTGTTTCCCCGCGACAGTGGCACCAAAAATGTTATGGGTTGCTTCACCTCCAAGAGAGAACTCTACACATTCATCTAATGGATAAGCAATAGAACACAACCGTCACATGGGGTTACTTACCATTGCTTCGATCTCGAGTCCCTTGAGGCCTCCAAGCTCACTTTGTAAGCTCCAAACTACAAGCTCCACCTCCACTCTGTCACCGTGGAGTCGCTCACACCATCACATAGACCAATCACACTCTCTCTCACTCTCTCATACAAGCATAAAGACACAAGCATGAAAGAGACACAATGCTAGAATGCTCTCACTCCTCACTCTCTCACAAGCATAAGGGGGGAGCTCTCAATGGCACAAAGGGGATTGTGTCCTTTCCATTATGAGAAAATACCTTATATACAATTGGCCCTTATTCACACTTGGGCACCCAAAACTTACTAACTAGGCCTTGGGTCACCAATATCTCATAATGTACAACCTTTATAGTGCCTTTACATGACACTTATTAATGTCCTCAATTGAGGATCATGGTGTTAATCCGAATGGGATTAACACCTTGGTGCAATAATAAGGAGAAGATGGCTTGGTATAACACGATTGTAGGAGCCATGTGTGGCATGGTGCAATAGATTAGGAACCAAGGGGACGGAGGGTTAGACCCACCCTTGGTGCAGTAGTAAGGAGAAGATGGCTTGGTAACACGATTACTCAAGCATGACTCCACCTTCTCATATATTCACGGTTTATCTTTTGTGTTGGATTTGTGGTAGTTTGGTGGTCATACACATAAATGGAAGCTATGCACTTTTTTTTAATGCTTGTTCATCAGGGGGGTGAACTCTTAACACTCAGGGCACTTGTACATGGGTAGGTTGCCCACGATAGGCACATGTGAAAGCACGATGTGTGTGTGAGTTATCCCACATGAGGGGATTGTAATGTCTAAGGGCTTTTTGTATAAAAGGGGTTTTCCCTACTCTTGAAGGCAATCAATACAATCCATTCATATGTTCAATTTTGTTTTGGGCATTCAAATCAGCTACTACAGTAGCCTTGCTTTTGATTCGTTGATCCTCTTCCATGAGTGATGCCTCTATACCTTCAAATATTTATTCTGGGAGGTTCTTACGTGTGGACACTAGTGGCTCAAACTCGTCCATCAATATGCTCTTTAGTAGGATGGCTATGGCATTGTCCACTTCTACTAGTTCTCAAACTCGTCCATCAATATGCTCTTTAGTAGGATGGCTATGGCATTGTCCAATTGTTGTGTATTATACTTTCCATTTTATTCAGATGTGCAGGGAATGACTCATTAATTTCTATTTCAAGACCAAAGAACTAGATTTAAGACTAATTTTTAGGTCTTTCCCTTGGCCCCAAAAAGTTTTTCCATCTCATCTCCCAAAGCTTCTTTTAATGTACCTTTGTCAACATTGTAATGAATGAAAACATCTCCCAAACTAATGCAATAATAGCTAATGCATTTTCATCTTTACTAAGCCACAAATTCTTCTCATCCTCATATTCTGGACACTTCCCCTTCCACTTATAATCCCCTATGAAGTATCCTTGATCAAAACATATTTGAATTTCACCTGCTACATTTGAAAACCTGATCCATTTTTAATGAGAAGTGAAGTAGCCATGCTAATGCAATAAAAGAGAATATTAGCATTTGATTATTTTCAAGGCCAGTGTCTACCCTTGTACAATAAGGTTTGATGCAATGTCCAATGCAATTAAGCCCAAATAATCGCTCAAACTCAACCACCCAAAATTTTGTTAAGTAGAACTGTACCTTAGAATGGAGTGTGGATTTGAGCTATCAAATCAAGGAGAAATGATTATGGATAGAGTTAGAGCGACTCTCCAATTAGTGGTTTTAGCCCTCAGTGACTCAAAAACATCACTATCATTAGTATTGTGATTTAGCAAAATTCCAAAATTGTGTAAGCTGCTAGAAATCACCATTACAAAGGATGTTTGAAGCAAATGTGAAGCAATAAATACTTCACTCTTAGCAAGTAGACACCATGTATACCTTCAATTTACACCCGGTTCTTCACATTTGATGAAAACAAGATCTCCAAGGTAGGCTGAAAATAGATGTAGATTTATGGCTTTCAGATTACTTGTGGTGTTATGGGTGATCTCCAATGGCTTGGCACCTTGTATGCACATCCAATTAGTAGTAGAACTCCTCCAATGATGATAATTGACCTGATTTGTAGAGGCAAGCAAAGATGAGATTAGCAAAGAGAGTAGTGCTAATTTCTAGTTGCTAGTTTAATTGTCGAGAGTCATAAATTGCTAGGGAATGGTGGTAAGCTCTAATACCAACTTGAAAATTAAGTTGGGAGCTCACTAAGGTTGGTAGAAATGGATTAATATAATCATACTTGCATGATGAAAGTAGAGAAAAAGTACCCACCTCTGCAAATTAGCTTAATGATAATTGAGCTTATTTGCAGAGGTGGGTAAAGATAGGGATTAGTAAAGAGATTAGTGTTAATTATTAGTTGCTAGTTTAATTTTCAAGAGTCATATATTGCTAGGGAATGGTGGTAAGCTCTAATACCAACTTGAAAATTAAGTTTGGAGCTCACTAAGGTTGGTAGAAATGGATTAATATAATCATACTTGCATAATGAAAGTAGAGAAAAAATGATTAAGCTATTGACAAGTTAATAACAAGGTATGAGATTAGATCCAATACACACACATACACATTTGCATTAAATTGGTGTCTTTAAATAGATTGGAGTACATCATCATTAGCACCTTGCTTTGCTTAATCCGTTGTCAAATCTAGCCTTGATATGGCTCCCATGATTGTGCCTTCCACCTCCCTTTATTTAAGGCTCGTTTAATGCTGATTGTTGACCTTTTATGGACCTACTAGCCCACTTGTTCTAGGAGTCTTCTTTTGATGCTATCTTGGGCTAATTTTCATGTGACATTTGATTTGACACCCTTCACATAATCTCCTAAAGTTACATGCTCCCCCTTAATGCCTAAACGGTTGCACCTTTCATCACTTGTTTTTCAACAATGTGAATTGATTATGGGCTGTATAGTTAAGTTTGTGGCGCATTTGAGAGAGATTTTGTATGTAGAACTCTACCTTGGGAGAGGAACCTATCCCAAGGGACGCAAATTTTGGTTATCTCACTAGCTAGTAGCACTATGCATAGTCATGTAAGGACTGGGGTGCATGGCATGGGACATGCAAGCTTTGAGGGTGCGGGCTTTGCCACTGTTGCTTTTGGGGTGGCTTACCATTATAATCAATTTAGAGCCTATGGTGGGGTGGTGAACCACCTATGTCCTCGTGGATGTGTGTACACTTATGGAGCCTACGATGGGTGGTGATGAGCACTAGCCAAACGACCTATGTCTCGTGGATGTGTGTGCACTTATGCATTTGTGGTATGTGGATTTTAGTGGCTTGGACATGCTTCTCACACAGGTATACAGTTGTTCTGTATTGGGGAAGACACATAGGTAAGTGGCTTGGACATGCTCCTCATAGGTATATAGTTGTATCAGTATTGGGCGGACACACAGGTAAGTGGACTTCTTACTTGGGGTGTTTTTTTTCCTCATAAAAAATACTTTTATTAAGTATGAAAAAAAATATAAAAAAGGGAGATTTCAAACCAAAAAAAAGGGGGGAAATCTCAACCAATCAAGTGCCTTGTGATGCTAGCACGGCCCTTTATGAATGCCAATGAAAAAGATGACATAATCCACTCTCTCATAAATCGGTCGAGCTTTCTCTCCACAACTCTCAAAAATCCCTCACAATTCTTGCCCAACTAGCCATTAGGATATGGATGATATCACTCCAAATTGTGCAAATGCACTATTACTCATAAACCAAAGTGCCCTCAATGGCCTCTCTCAACGCATCGAGGCCTCCAAATGTGTCTAGTTGCAATGAAAGCAAATAATCTTCCATGCACTATCTAACCTCCACGCAGGTGGCACGTATCCTAATGCTAGCATGTCAGAGATGGCACCGTTGAGAAACTCTCTGATATCATGAAATGACCAGATCCCATTTTTTATCCTCATACTTGAGCTTTAGGCACTATGTGTCAACCAAATAATGGCACCAAAAGGAATGTAAGCATCCTTCCTCATTCTTCCAAGGAGATGTGCTATTGCAAACTAAATTCTCTATGCTTCACTGCACACCCATAAGAAATCGTAGACTATCTCTAAAGCTCTTGCACATCTCAATAATGTTGGGCTTACACCAATGATGTGATCAATCTCCACTTTGGTGGCGAGAACATCGTAGTAGAGAAAGCCAAATAAAGGAGGATACATGTGTCCTCTTGTAAGAATGCCACAACCTCCTCCAAGTCTTATAAATGCTAGCTGTGATACCATAAGCCTCCCGATGAGATCTAAGAGTAGGGACTCTCTAAATGTGTCCTAGGACAAGATGTCTTGCATTACACATCCCTCCACTCCCACTCATTGAGGTCCCAATGCAAATACTTGATGAGGCATTTTCCATGATCACCTTTTGAGCATTGCGCCCTTACATGAACTAATGTCCTTTCATCAAGATCAAAGGTTTTGAAATGATTGGGAACCTTCCATAAGTCAGGTTCCTCCTCATTCTCCTCCTTTTTGTCCAATGCCTTTTTCACTTTCCCATTCGACCTCAGCGAATGCCTTGTTTCTTTTTCTTCTTTCTGATCTCATGAGCTTAGGTGTTTCTTAGCTCACTGTTGGTTCTTGAGTTTCTTACAACATTATCTAGCTTGGGTGTTTCTTTGTCTCACTGTTGGTTCTTGAGGTTTTTACAGCATTATTTGGCTTAACTCTTCTCCCCAATTCTTAGAGAACTCCTTATGAATTTTCGTAGCCTCAACGTATCTTAGCCATTGAGCATCCATGGGTTTTCTTCTAATAATGTCACTACGGTTGGCTAGATAATGCTTCTTCTTCATCCATCTTCAAACCTTTAGTCTTGCAGAGGCTGAATACGAAGGCTGAATACGAAGTCTCTTTCCCATGACCATTTTCAAAATCTTGCTCTTAGGGCTTCCCCATGATTTGTCCATCACAAACGGTTTCATCATGCACATTGTGGTGCTGACTCTTCATTCTCCCAATCTGGCTCCACATACTTTGTCCCAGTCTTTCCCATGACATCGATTTTTACCCCAGTATATGCATTGTTTTCATAAAAATCCTCCTTCAAAAGCGGGGCATACAAGATGTCCTCTTCTTGTGATTCTCTTGATCATCCATTGGTTGCACATAACTGTACTGAGGCTATTCTTTCCATGGTATCAGAATCATTTCCAAACAAACCTCCATCCATGATATGAGTTTTCTATATCTACACATCTACCTTCAAGATTTGTGAGTCCTTTCATAGATAAATGTGATCCGTAGCCCAATCGTGAACTAGCTTAGCACTCCTAAAAGGTCTACAAAGTATCACATCATACGAATCCACGTGTCCAACAAAGTTCATGACCATAAACGTATGGCAATAGGTGGAATGACAAGACTTTCATCTTCAAGTTCTGCAAACATGTTATTGCTTTGCCATTTTCACTAATGAGGTTTGTTTGCTCCTCTAATGCTTATTTTCTCCACTTTTCTCAACCTTATTTCATGATGGTGCTCACTCCTACTCCACCACCAAGGATCGCAAGATCTTGATAACCCTTATGCACCACTAGAAGTGTTGCATTCATGTCATCATCACTCTCATAATGCTTTCCCATTTGGTTAACCAGAATTTGAGCTAACTCTCGCAGGTCCTCCCTTTCTTAAAACAATTACAAATCTTCCTTGACAAGCAAGGGTAATTCTTCCTTAGTTGGCAAATCGGCTTGCATCCTCCTTTCTACCCAGTATTTCAAATCAGTCCATAGTTGGGGTTCTCCTTCAATCAGGTTCCAATTGGCATTTTTATCTTCGTAGAGAGAAATGTTGTCAGTCCTACCACATATCTAAGAGTTTGGACTTCACCAACATCGTTATCATAAGGCTCGAGGATAGGATTTATTGAGTCATACTACAGAGTGTAAGATTCCTCCCTCCAGCTTTTTAGTTATAAAGGTGTAAGAACCTCCCATTCTGTTCTTGTAATCATCCCCTCTCTGAAATAGAAGAAAGATCTTGTTTTACCTTGTTTTGGCCTAGAGAGTGAAAATATCTAGAGAGATGTAATTCAAAATTGAGATATCTTTGGATACAAAAATTCTCCTAGTGTCTAAAATGGATTCCCCTGAAATAGAAGTTCAAAATGAACTTTCCACACACGAAGTCTAAGAGATATGTTCTTCCTTCCATGGAGATAGACTTTCATCAATGGTTGAGTGTATCAAGTTTAGATGTTTGTCTATTGCAAGTTTGTCGTTTTAAAGTTGAGTGTATCAAGTTTAGATGTTTGTCTATTGCAAGTTTTTCATTGGAATTAAGCATGCCTATATCACATTAATTGCCATAATGGAAGAGAAAACCATCCCCTCATAAAAGGATGGATTGTGGCCACTAGTTGCATAATCAATTTGATCTCCAAGTCCTTTTCAAGACGTGTAACGAACTTAATTAACCTTTTGGAATATCTGTTCATCGAAACACGTTCTTATCCCCATGATTTGTGTACCACAAGTCCCGAACATTAGGTCCAAGATTCTTAAGGAGTATCACGACGCCCCTTCTACTGGATACCCCGAGGTACACATGACATTAGCTTTAGTGAAACACACTTTCTATTGGCCAAAGATGAAAGGGTATGTAGAAGATTATGTCCTCAAGTGTCAGGTTTGTCAAGCAAATAAAGCTGAACACTTTAGACAGGCTGGGATGTTGCATTCTTTGCAAATCCCAAGTAATAGTATTTCCATGGATTTTATTACCGGATTGCTAAGAACACGTCAAAGCCACAATTCTATTTGGGTTGTGATGGACCGCTTGAAAAAAATGGCTAGATTTTTACCTACACGGAAGACTCTTATAGCTACATAATTAGCAAGGTAGTTTATTGAGCAATTTTTAGAAATTTTTGGATTATGGTCCAATTAAGGTTCCAATGGGCCAATTGGATTATTCCAAGTGTTTTTCTAAGTTTCTACCAATTGCTTGACCTAGTTTAAAGGTACTTTTTCTCGATCCCATTAAATCTAAGTATCAGAGTGTTGTTGAAGGTTTAAAAAGAGAAAATAAACCTTATCAAAATTGAATAGTAAAAACTCAGAAAGAGCATTTATGTATTGTATTTTCATTCCTTAAGCTTCATTAATGAGAACTAATTATAAACTTCCGTTTACTCATTGGATCCTCGATCCTCCCAGGGATTCCAGATTCCCTTTTTTGAATAAGAATTATCCAAGTTTTCTCGATGGATATTTTCACATTCTTTCTCAATATTCTTCTTTTTGAATAAAAGATTCGTGGGATTTACAAAAATCAATTCTACCCATATTTCTCAATAAAAATAATAATACTCGAAATTTCACTTTTGATAAATACTCATAATTTGAATTATGCCAAAAAATCCTCTTTTAACATTTAATTGTTTTTTACTTGAATATCATGGGAATTTCTCTTTTTGCATAAAAATAAATTTACCAAAAATTTCTCTTTTCTCTTAATTAAATATTTATGCATAAATACTAAAAAAATTATTTCCCATGAATATAATGAAAATCATTCTTTTTGCATAGGATGTCTAATCCTAGAATATGGTAGGAAGTCCTCTTTTAGCATTATGCATAAAAATAAGATATGTATTATTTGCTGAAAAATTTACCATAGCTTCACTGTTGTTATACTGATAATTCTCAAATTTTCCTAAAAGAATAAAAGCTTGTAATGAAAATATGATAGAAGTTCTTCTTTTATGCTTAAAATCAAACTATGTATTCAAATCTTAATTTTAACCATAATTATAAACATAATTATGATTATTCCACTAAATTAAGTTAATTTAGATATTCCTCTTTTTCCAATTTACTAGGATAATCCTTTTTTCATTTAGAATTAATTAAAGTAATCTTTATTTACTCATAAACAATCTAAAAAGAATTAACCATTATTTTCACTAATTCAAAATCATGAAAATATCAATTCTTATCCTCTAGCTCATCAAGCCTAGAGTTTAGATTTGAATTAAAAGACTATCATTCCTCTTCCAAGAGATTTAGCCATAAAGATGGCTACTCTTTTAGAGAGAGAGATTTACTTAAAGGAAGCATTACAATTAAGCATAAATATTAAATTAATGCTAATTAAACATTAAGAAACTTAGGGAAAGCTTGATTTGAATAAAAACTAGAATTTTGAAAGCTTCTCAAGCTTGAGAGGGGTTGAGAAGAAGAAAGTCATTGAGATAATTTGAAAAAACCATATAAATCAATTTTACCTCCAAGTTTGGCTTGATTGTTTATTGCAGTGAAGCCCCCAACCAATCAATTGGTCCACCAAGAGGAGAAGAGCAACTTCAAGAGTTGTTGGAGAGAGAGAGAAGCTCCAAGCTCCCAAGAGAGAGGAAAATTTAAGGGATAATAGAAATATGATTATTTTAAGATAATACTAGCATGGTATAGCTCCAATATGAAAATACAAAGGAATGAGGGTCTTATTTATAGGTGAGGGAGGCCACTAACCAAGTCCAACTAGGTTCTAGAATTTTCTAGCTTCAATTTGACTCAATTTGGACAAGATTTGGACCAGTTTGGCTCCCTTTTTGATTTAGTTTGATCTAGAAGAGAGGAGAGATAAAAATATCAAATTTTTTTAAATTAAAAACACACGTGAAAAATGTGCCTACCTGAAAGGTCCCCCTCTCCTTACCAAGGTGTCAAAAATGCATCATTTCTTCAAAATATCTTATTTTTTTAGTAATATCTCTTAATTTTTAACTAATAAACCTTGTACTCAGTCAACTCTTCATCTTATGTGAGCATTTACTCATTTTTGGGTAATTTCTTTTATTCTTTAAATTTATATCAGTATATTGAAAGTAGAGAAACTGTACTAAGAGTGGATGAGATGTGAATGAATGTGATATAAATGGATAAGAATGAGATGTGATGATATGTGAATGGGTGTGATGAGATGTGAATGAATGGATGGATGTGAATGAATGTGATGAGATGTGAATGGATGAGATGTGATGTGATAGATGTGAATGTGAATGAATGGATGGATGTGAATGAATGTGATGAGATGTGATGTGATAGATGTGAATGTGAATGAATGAATGGATGTGGATGAATGTGATGAGATGTGAATGGATGTGATGTGATATGGATAGATGTGGATGGAATGAATGTGATGTGATGTGGATAGATGTGGATGTGTAATGTGGATGGAATGAATGTGATGTGATGTGGATGGAATGAATGTGATGTGATGTGGATGGATGTGAACGAGATGTGATAAGATGAGGATGGATGTGACGAGATGTGAATGAATGTGATGTGATGAGGATGGATGTGAGACGAGATGTGAATGAATGTGATGTGATGTAAATGGATGTGGATGTGAATGTGATGAGATGTGATGATATGTGAATGGGTGTGATGAGATGTGATGATATGTGAATGGATGTGATGTGATGTAAATGGATGAGAATGAGATGTGATGATCTCTGAATGGATGTGGTGAGATGTGGTGAGATGTGATGATATGTGAATGGGTGTGATGAGATGTGATGATATGTGAATGGATGTGATGTGATGTAAATGGATGAGAATGAGATGTGATGATATCTGAATGGATGTGGTGAGATGTGAATGTGATGTGATGAGATGTGATGTGGATCTGGTTACATATGAATGGATGAGATATGATGTGGATAGATGAGCTGTGATGTGTTGTGGATCTGGGGGTAGATGTGAATGGATGTGAAGTGATGTAAATAGATGTGAACGTGATGTGATGATATGTGGATGTGATGTGGATCTGAATGAATGTAGATGGATGTGATGTGATATGAATGAATGAGATGTGATGTGGAGATGTTGTGACGTGGATAGATGTCATGTAATGTGATGTGGACCTGGATAGATGTGAACGGATGAGATGTGATGTGGATGGATGTGACGTGATGTGATGAGGATGGATGTGGATAGATGTGATGAGATGTAATATGATGTGATTAGATGAAAATGGATGGACGATGGGAATACATATGACTGGATGTGGAATAAGCAATGTGAATTGATGTAGAAGAATGTGGAATAACGAGAAATGATGTGGAACAATGTGGAACGATGAGAGTTTGTTAGAAACTGTATTTATAAAACCTGTTTTTAAATGACTGTTTTATGTCAAGAATGTTAGGAAAGCATTTTGACCATCTTGTGAATGAGGTCGTGGATGTTGGAATTAGGGTTGCAGGAATGCACACACAACTTCAAGAAGATGAGGAAGCTTGAGCACAACACTGTAGTGTATTATGAGTGCCAAAAATGAAAGATTACAAACCCTAAAAGATAATGGGCGTATATACAATGCACGGGGGAAAAAACCTCCTAGTGAGGGAAAAAGTGCCCCGGCGGTCCTAAGTGTGTTCACACACATCACTACTATAATATGGTAACAAATCCCCCCTGGAGTGATGCGGTGAACAAGAGCTAGCACTCATGTATAGGGAAGTGTCTAGCTATGTGGACGAATCCACAAAAGGAAGTAAGCCCAAAGCTTTGCGAAAAGCTTCGAACTTTTCACGAGGCAGAGCCTTTGTGAAAAGGTCTGCAAGGTTATCCTGTGTTGGCACATAAGCCAAACTGATCTCTCCTGCAGAGAGTCTCTCCCTGACATAATGGTAGTGCACCTCAATGTGCTTCGTACGAGCATGGAACACTGGGTTCCGCGCAACTGCCAATGCGCTCTGACTGTCAGTGAAGATGGTGGTGGCAGATGGCTGCCCAACACCCAAATCAGCCATAAGGCGTCTGAGCCACACACACTCAACCGTAGCTGTGAAAGCTGCCCTGTACTCAGCTTCACAACTAGAAGTGGCCACAGTAGGCTGCTTCTTGCTCAACCATGATATGCATGAGCTTCCAAGCATGAAGCAAAAACCACTCGTGGACACGCGTGTGTCATAACAACCAGCCCAGTCAGAATCTGAAAAAACATGTAAATCTGGCGGCAATGATCCCCCCTTGGGATAAAACAACCCAAGATGCCGAGTACCACTCAAATAGCGAAAGATACGCTTCACTGCCTGCCAATGCTTAATGCCTGGGCTATGCATAAATCTGCTCACCTGTGAGACTGCAAACTGAATGTCTGGCCTCGTAATGCATACATAAATGAGGCAACCAACAGCTGTCTGATAGAGTGTGACATCAAAGTGATCTCCAGCATCATGAAGACTCAACTTCAAACCTGTCTCCATTGGAGTAGCAATAGGCTTGCAGTCTTCAAGGCCAAATCTCCGCAACAATGTTTCAATATACTTTGTCTGACACAAAGCAATACCTCCATCACACTGCTTAAATTGTATCCCCAAATAATGATGCAAATGCCCCAAATCTGACATCTCAAAAGAGGCATTCAAATCAGCCTTAAAATCAGCAATATGACTCTCATTTGGTCCTGTGAGCAGCATGTCATCGACATAGAGAGCAATGATTAGATGTACACCATCCACACGTTTAACATACAAAGTGCTTTCTGTTGGACTATTCTGAAACCCATGTGCAGTCAAATATGCATGTATTTTTTCATACCAAGCTCGTGGAGCTTGCTTTAAACCATATAAAGCCTTTTTTAACCTGCACACTTTGTTTTCCTGCCCTCTTTGAACAAAACCACGAGGCTGCGATACATACACCTCCTCATGCAAATCTCCATTTAAGAACGCAGTCTTTATGTCCAGCTGATGTACATTCCAACCATTATGAGCTGCTAATGCACAGATGCTACGAACAGTGGTCATACGACATGTGGGAGCAAAAGTCTCATCAAAATCAATGCCCTTCTCTTGAGCATAACCTTTTGCAACAAGCCTAGCCTTATGGCGATCCACTGTGCCATCAGGCTTACGCTTCAATTTGTATACCCACTTAGTGCCAATGGCCTTCTTGCCATGGGGCAAGTCACATAAAGACCATGTACCATTCTTCATAATAGCATCGTATTCTGCTTGCATAGCAGCCATCCAATTTTCTGAACTTTGTGCCTCATCAAATGAAACAGGCTCACTTTCATCGCACATACTAGAAACAGCCAATGCATAACAATCTGACGCATAAGAGGCACCATGAGAGCCAGAACGAGTGCGACTAGACAAAGGGGCATCCAACTTGCTGTCACGCAAAGTCTGCACCAGCCATCTAGGCATATTCCTAGAGCCTTCAATCTCTTGTCTCTCATCCTCAAGTGCATCATGCACATCTGCATCAGATATAGGCTGATCTGTGCCATCATTTAAAACCTGCATAGGCTGAAAAACTGCCTCATGAGGTATTGCACTTGACTGTGCACCACTGAAAAGAGGCAACAATGTATCATAGACATCACGTGAGCTGATATCTGTCTCCTTAGTACATGAAACCAAGGGCTGAACTGCATCTTCCACAAATACAACATCACGGCTAACCAAAATGCGCTTTGTCTGTGGATGATACAAACGATAGCCTTTGCTCTCAGCACTATATCCAACAAAAATACATTTGACAGCTTTGTCATCCAATTTTCTGCGATGTTGCACAGGCACTAATGCATATGCCAGGCAACCAAAAACACGTAAATGGCCAACAGATGGCTTGCGGCTATGCCAAGCCTCATATGGAGTGACAACCTGTAATGCTTTGGTGGGACACCTGTTTAGTACATAAGTGGCACACATGACAGCCTCAAGCCAAAAACCATGTGGTAGACTTTGACTCTTAACCATACATCTTGCCATTTCCATGAGAGACCTGTTTTTTCTCTCAGCCACACCATTTTGCTGTGGTGTATACGGCACTGTACATTGGTGTTTTATCCCACGCTCAGCCAGAAATGCATTAAATTCTGAAGACATATACTCCCCCCCTCGATCTGAACGGAGGGTGCCCATCTTACTTTCTGACACATTTTCAGCCATAACCAAAAACTGTTTGAAGCACAAAAACACTTCGGACTTTGCCTTCAAAGGATATACCCATGCATGCCTGGTAAAATCATCAATGAAAGTCACGAAGTAAAGGTAGTTTCCAAATGATGGAGTTTGCATGGGACCACAAACATCACTGTGAACAAGCTGCAATCTGCGTTCAGCTCTCACTGATCCATCTTTGGGAAAGGAAGCACGCTGCATTTTACCCAATATGCAGCCCTCACAAACATGCTTGACAGGTGCCTCAAGCTTAGGCAAAGAAGACACCATTTCAGATTTCTGCAGGCGCAGCAAACTTGCAAAATTCAGATGACCAAAACGTGCATGCCACAGTTTTGCATCTGAAATAGCCTGCGTATCCATAATAGCACATGCTGAATCCTCTACACATTTGCCATCCATATTGAGCTTATACAGCCCTCGACATAGTGAACCAGATGCTACAATGATGTCACCACAAGAGAGATCATGAACAGTACATCTGTCATCCACAAATTTTACAACCAAACCTGTTTTGGCAAATGCGGAGACTGACAGCAGATTCTTTTTGATCCCTGGCACATACAATGCATCAAAAAGTGTAAAGGTGTTGCCATTTGCAACATTCAGCACAATCTGTCCAACTCCTTCAACGGGATAAGAGGAGTTATTGGCACAAGTGACAGTATTCCCTGTGGGAGCAGACTCAAGGAAAGTGAATAAACTGCGCTGCGAGGTGATATGCTTAGTGGCACCACTGTCAAAGTACCATACATCTGAATCTACTGCAGACATACATGTGTCATGCAAAGATGGGTCATAACTGCACTGCGCATTGAATGCCCATTCTGTATCTAGCACAACATTAGCAGATTCATTGTTAGAAGGAGAGGCATCTGCAACAGCCATACCAGCCTCTTTCTTCTTAGCCTCTTTCGCAGCCAGCTTAGGACACGCTTTGATGACATGATCATTTCCCTTATAGTACTTGCAAAATGTCTTCTGTTTGTCACCCTTCTTCTCATCTTTGTCTTCCTTCTTTGGTTGCGCAGCATTTGCAGATTTCTGCTTACTAGAAGAAAAGCCAGCTTTACCTTTCTCGCTTCTCTGACTAGCAACGAAAGCTTGATCTGCGACACGCATAATATTCCTGTTTTGCCTTGACTGGTCTTCTTGCAGCAAAACAGAAACTAACTCCTCAAATGATAAGGCATTGGGATTGCCTTTCATCATCAAGCGAAGAGTGGAAGCAAAACCCTGATAAGAATCTGGTAGACCATTCAAAACAGTCTGCACAAGTGAACTGTCTGACAGGATTTCATCTGCAGAAATGAGCTGCTCTTTGAAATCCTTGATCTTTGTCAAAAAGCTATCCATAGAATCACCTTCGTTCATATGCTCACTCTCCAACTGTTTTCGGAGATAAGCAACACGAGCCTCATTTCTTGCCTGATACAATGTGGCAAGTACATCCCAAGCATCCTTAGAAGTCCTGCAGGAGCGAATATGTGGGATAATGGTACGTTTGACAGACAGTGCAATCAAGGCATGAGCCTGCGCATCTCTACCATCCCAACGAATCTGCTCTGCTGAAAGTGGTGGTTCTCGAACAGCTGCTACAGCACTTGTGCCTGCACCATCATCAACAGTACCTGTTTCTGATGTGTTTGCAGCATTCCCAGCCACAATAGGACGTGCATCAATACCCTGCACAATGTTCCATAACCCCTTTGCTACCAATACATGTCGCATCATATATGCCCACAATGGATAGTTGGTGCCATCCAACTTATCCTCAGCAGCCAACATGCGGAATACATCATTGTTGTCAGCCATGGCCAATGACTGTACTACTAGATGTAAATGCTGTCTGTAAGAGGTAAACCTGTATAAAATCGACCTGTGCTATGTAGCACAGCCCAAAACAGACGAATGGGCACCTGTCCTGCAGATTTTAATCTTGACAGAAAATCTGCACAGTAGGACGATTTTGCCTGCGCAGTACTTGGAATGCAAAAACGGAGGGCGAAATGACTTCAGATCAAAATTCTGAAATGAACATGCCCTATGGGCTCTCCCACGGCATATACTAACCTGCAGACGCTCGTGAAACCTCGTTGCAATCGGAGGAGATGAAGCGGCAGGTGCCGGTGATGCTGCCCGGGAGGAGGAAGCCTGCTCTGATACCAATTGTTGGAATTAGGGTTGCAGGAATGCACACACAACTTCAAGAAGATGAGGAAGCTTGAGCACAACACTGTAGTGTATTATGAGTGCCAAAAATGAAAGATTACAAACCCTAAAAGATAATGGGCGTATATACAATGCACGGGGGAAAAAACCTCCTAGTGAGGGAAAAAGTGCCCCGGCGGTCCTAAGTGTGTTCACACACATCACTACTATAATATGGTAACAGTGGAGACCTAAGTGATAAAGTTGCAAACAGTTGATAGAGAGTCAATGGAGGACGTCTCGTGTAGCAAGGTCGGCCGAGGTCTTGACCAGCCTCGGTTCGATTTAAATGGTGAGCTTCCGGTACGATGGATGAGGGACCAAGGAAGCAGCTTATGAGTGAAGTGCTAGGTGACCTGTGAAGGAGCCTAGAGGGTATTGACCATACGGTGCTCGGGCTCTGGGTCGCCGAAGATACCCAGGCATGCATCGGGGAAGAAAATGGAACAAGGAGTTAGAGTTGTTTTTTGAACTCGGGCATGGATCTGGTTTATTGGCCTTGCTGGTCCTCAATGGATGAGTCCATGGCTCTTTTATATGGAACTGTTGGTTGATCTTGCTGATCTTCGACGGAGAGTCCATTTGGATATTTCTTATGTGATTATATTTTCGGGTACTATGAGCTAGGAGAACTATTGAAAAGGCCCCTGAGTGAATAGGTGGTGAGCGTTCTGGTTGCCAATGATGCCATAAGTGCACCGATGAAGGAATGATTGAAAATTAGAATTCAAGCTAGATATTTTGGAGGATTATGATCAGTGATACTATGGTTTCATTAAAAGATTGTTTTAAAGACAGCTGAATCTGTGAAACAGGCAATTTCATATTGGGTGTGTAAGTGGTGTGACTATCTTGAAGTTTGCTTGAAGCCCCAGCTAGGGGACGTGGGAACTCTTTTCCCTGGTACCCGGGGCAAAACATAACCAAATTTCTAAATGGATCCTATCACTACAGTGGTTGGGCGGTTGGCTAACCCATGGAATTGGATGGGGTTAGGCTGGACTGATGGAGCCCTAAAATAAGACTCAATTCTGTTATGTTACAATAGTTGAAGAAAATCACGGATAATCCTTGTTCTATGGAAAAGAATCAACATTTATGCCTCTTGATGATGAAAAAAGCATTGGTCTCTATGATCCAAGTGCAAGTTCCTCCCTTGTCCCCGGCCATGTGACCTGTGGGTTTGGTCGGAATGTCAATGGGTAAATTTAAGGCTCTTAACTACGTTAGAATAAATTTTCTTGGAGGAATCGCCCGTGCTTTCTAGGCAAGGGAAGTTTTTTCCGAGTTCGGTTTTGGAGGAACCGAGGGATTAGTCTCTTATCCAGATATCCGTAGTAGGCGAGGCCTCAAAGTGAGAGGTTCTGTTGCCCTGCGCGCAAGAAGTGCTACTTTCGCTGCTAGCACCCTCGAATTTGATGTGCGGTGGGGACAGGGATCTTTTAGCTAGTATCAAAGCGAATTGGCTAAAGTTGATCAACCGAGAAGCAAGAAATGTCAAAAATTTATGAGTCACCAGTAAAAGATTGTAATTGTGTGATGAAATTCATACAAATTGATATTCAAAATGAAGATTCATAAATTGGAAATTGGATCTTCAGAAGGAAGTACCGTAATTGTGTGGAATCCCTGACTTTCTTGAGGCCTAGATAGGATGGTATTTACCTTATAGTTCCAAGGACCGTGATTACCCGTATTATATATCGTGGGTATAACTGTAGCTCTTTACTGGCAATATATACAAGTAAATCTAAGACTTTGAAATTATAAGCAAAAATGCTATCCAGATGATGAATTCGAATGCTGGTTGATATGATTTTAGAATTCTTTTTGAGAACTAATGAATTGATTTGGATTCTGATTGAAAGATGATGATTTTTGAATACTGGTTGAAAGAAGATAAGTTGAATAAAGCCACAATGAGGATGAAGGGGAGAATCCCAGTGATGAAGTTAATAACTAGAAGACGATTATGACTTTCAACAGATCACTATGAGATTAGTGGATTGTGCTGACAGATTGTTGCTGTTTGACCTTTGACCCAGTGGATCTAATGGCCATTCGAGGGTTTTTTTTTTTTTGAAAAAAAAAGTTTTTTTGTTTGGTATGACCGTATGCTTACAAACGTACGGTCACGGCTTTAGTATGGAACAGCCACGGCTTTAGTGTGGAACGGCCATTTGGATTTTTTATTTTTTATTTTGGGAAAAAAAATTGTACTGTTGTATGCTTACAAGCATACGCCCGTGGCTTTAGGTTGGTAAGGCCATGGCAAATGTGGAACAACCGTGGTGACAAGTTGGAATTTGAAATTTGAAGTTGAATTTCAAATCGAAGGGAAGTGAGTGGAAGACTGCTAAGACCCCTCATTAATGCTAGGTAGGTGGGAAAGGGCTAAAGTTAGAGGCTGCCTCTAAATTAATGGATTTTGACTAATTTAGAGGCACTCGAGCTTAATTAAAGATTAATTCTCTTAATCCCATTGTTAATCACTCTTAACCCTCTTCTTTGCCCTCAAATTACTACTAATTGGTGAGGAGTTTAAGCATGGAGATTTGATAGGTAGATTAGCAATGTTTATGCTAATCCAAACATGTGATTACCCCAAAATAATTTCACTAATTAATCCTCTCAAAAGAGAAAAAATTAATTAAAAGAGACCAAATTAGTGCTAATTCTTACTAATTAAGGCCTAATTGGAGTGAACTATATATCGATTTGAGTCAAGGCAAGTGTTTAGAACACTAATGCCGCTCCAAGTAGTCTAATTGCAAGAAATTAGGCTCGATTTTTTAGTTTTTTGCTCTCTTTAAGTGCACTAATCACTAACCGGTTAGTGAAAATTAAGAGATATTTTATGGTTTTTTTGGTTTTTTTGTTTGATTAGTGTTCTATCTAATAATGTTAACCTACCTATTTAAAGGAATTAAGAAAAAAAACAAGATTATGCTAAAAACTAATAAAAAGAGTCTAGGTTTAAGCAAAAACCCTCTCGATTAGGCTCTCTAATCACCCAAATCTCAAGTTTTTTTATTCAAACAAGTGATAATCCTACTCTAAACACAAAGCTATACATGAATCTCAATAAAAACATAAAAAGCAACCAAGTAAAACATCAAAATATAATAAAAAATCAAAAACCCACATGCCAAAGAGCCTACTTGACACCGTCCTATGGATGCTCCATCGGATTCGAATCAAAGATGGCGTAGACAAGTAGCGGATGGCACTCCTCGGCAGCCGAGCCAAAGATGTTAAGGAAACCCTACGCTAACGTGTTGTGGGAAGTTGCCTATCCATCGAGCTCGAGCATGGTTGAAGAGCTCCATCGTAGCCACTCATCACACCGCTGTCCTCCCACACTCGTTGTCACACTGAGGCAGTTACTCTAATCCAATGAGTGACGCGAAGATCATGTGGGATCTCCGCGGAAGAGGATTGCGTTGGTTAGCCTAATCCCGAGAGAGAGAGAGAGAGAGAGAGAGAGAGAGAGAGAGAGAGAGCAAGTGAGTAGCACTAATCACTCCTAAATCCTAACCCTAAGCACACCACACATGCTGGATTAGAGTTGCAAGAGAGAGGGAGAGAGAGAACACTCCACTTCTATTGCACAAATGGGAGAATCAGTTAACAAAACAAGAGAAATTGGCTTTCAAGTCTTTTCCCACTAGGCTGCCCAAGAGTAAGCGACCTAGGGCACCCAAAACATAGTTACAAGGTTTTTCTCTATGGTTTGGCCAACTGACCAAGATCCTCTTGTCTGTCCTTTGAAGCTCAATACTTGGGAGCATCTTTAGGGCATTTCCCTCATCAAATGACAAGATCTACAATATAGCACAACGCCCATTACATAAGTGTGCGGACATAGTTGTCATAGGAATGTGTTAACCAATATGTGGTTAACATTTGTGTTCTCTCTTACACTAGAAGGGAAAGCACACCAATGGTATCAATCTCTAAAGCCTAATGATAGGATTAACTTTACACACTTTAAGAATATGTTTATAGGCAAGTTTTGCACAAAGCAGAGACAAGTGATTGTAGCTTTAACTATACAACATTAAGCAAGAAGAGCACTAATCTATGAGAGATTATACCTTGTATCTAAAAAACTTAAATTAGAGGGGAGAAGGACAGATATTTGAGCACCCGAGATAGCCTCATCCAAGACCCTAAGATATGTAGTAGGATAGAAGGGATTTGAGATCTGGGCTCACTTTCTCTTGTTCAAGCTTCGTGAGTTGAGTTTGTGCTTCCCTCAATCTTTCTTCAGTTTCTAGCTCCCTGGAAGTAGGAAAATACATTTTACCTGTCCTTTAAGCACGTATAGGGTCCCTTCTAGTTCATGAAATAAGTTGTATTGCGGGTTGAGGATTATTCTCCCCTAGTAATTGTTCCTTCATCGATTGTTGCCCTCTACTCCCACGTCTTCCAGTGTCTATTTCCCTATCTGAGCTCGATAGTTGTCCCTTGCCAAGCTAAGCCCATGAATCCACCAAATCGTGTGGAGAAGAAGTGCCCTTCTCCCTTGCCAAGTCCTCCATGAGATGGTTTTCCACGGTTTCATCATTGATGATTCAATAGAATTCAATCTTAGCAAACCAAACACACTCCTTTGTATGTTGGCTAAGTGATCTGACCCTTGGTCTCTTTGATAGGAGGATCCCGGTTGGTTTGATGCACTATCATCAGGAGCAATGTTGTCACCAACAAGCCTTCCCTAAGTGCATCAAAAAGATTTTAATTAGCAAAAATTTAAGTTTCACATAGTTGCAATCACTCAAATCTTTAATTACCTAGATTCTTACAGAATCACAAGCGTGATTACGCTAAGAATCATGGTAAAATTTCCTTACAATTTCAACTATATGAAGCTATCCCTAGCGTCAGGGTGTCCTTAGGAATACCCTGAGCACTCAATTTAATGAAACTCGAAGACATGATTTTGTAGTGTAAGATTCCTCCCTCCAGCTTTTGAGGTGTGCAGGTATAAGAACCTCCCCTTCTGATCTTATAATTATTCCTCTTTCTGAAATAAAAGAAAGATCCTGTTTTACCCTGTTTTGGCCTAGAGAGAGAAAATGTCTAGAGAGAGGTAATTCAAAATTAAGATATTTTTGGATATAAAAATCCTCCTAGTGTCTAAAATGGTTTCCCCTGAAACAAAAATTCAAAAAGAACTTTCCAATGTGCAATTGGAATTAATTGAAAATAGGTTAAAAAGGACCTTAGCCTAAGGGTCCATATTTTCAGAAATTTTTAGATTATGGTCCAATTAAGGTTCCTATGGACCAATAAGATTAATCCAAATGCAGGGAGGAGATAAATTGAAGAATAAAAGAAAAAAATCCCAAAATGAGTAAATGCTCACATAAGATGAAGAGTTGACTAAGTACAAGGTTTATTAGTTAAAAATTTAGAGATATTTAGAGGAAATGATGCATTTTTGACACCTCAGTGTGGGGATCTCCCCTCATGAAGGAGGTTCCTATTTCACATGTGTGGAGGAGTTTTAAACTCATAAATAATGAGATATTTTCACCTCTCCTCTCTCTTGTTTCAACTAGATCCAAAAAGTAAGCTGAACTGACCCAAAAATGGTCAAAAATTGACCAAACTGATCTGGAAAATTCTAGAATTAGTTTGCTTGGTTAGAGGCTCACTTTTTCCTATAAATAGAAGCCTCCCCCTTTGTAAAATCTTAATGGTGTTTATGCACTGTTACTCTGCTCATGTCCTGAGCCATTTACGTTGAATTTTTTTAATAATTCAATTGTTTTTGGCCTAATCCTCTCCAAAGTGAATTGGTGGCCACTCTTGCTTCAAACAAGAGTAGAACCCTCAATTCCTCAAGCCAAAGGAGAGCTTAGAAGCTCTATGTAAGTTAATTCTCTTACTTGTTTAATTTTAAATCTATGGTTTTCTTGATTTTCATGTTTTATAGTTGATTGAATTAAATTCAAATGCTATGCCTTTGATAAAAAGGCCACCCCCTTCTCTTCGTTACATTCCAGCCTTTCTTAATTCTAGAAAGATTAACTAATGAATTAATCAAACTCTTCTTATTATTTACTCTCTTGAATTTAGAAAATTATGTAGATTAGAGTTCTATGAATCTAATTTGGGTTAATTTAAGTCAATTAAAGAATGATGAAAATGAGAAATGGTCAGCCATACAAAGGAGGTTATGGCAAAATTTTCCAGAATTTTGTGAAAAAGAAAGTTTTTTTTATGTTATTCCAAAAGAGTAATTCCCACCATTTTTGCATCTAAAAGAAATATTCTGATTACTCCATGTACATATTCACCTACGAATATGCATGGATATCACTGATATTAATTAGTAAATTTGATTTTTATGCATAGAAAGATGCATAAAGGAATTATTTTTATTTCAAAAGTGTTATTCTAATTAAAATTGATTTTTATGCATAGAAAGATGCATAAAGGAAATATTTTTATTTCAAAAGTGTTATTCTCATTAAAATTGATTTTTATGCATAGAAAGATGCATAAAGGAAATATTTTTATTTCAAAAGTGTTATTCTCATTAAAATTGATTTTTTATGCATAGAAAGATGCATAAAGGAATTATTTTTATTTCAAAAGTGTTATTCTCATTAAAATTGATTTTTATGCATAGAAAGATGCATAAAGGAATTATTTTTATTTCAAAAGTGTTATTCTCATTAAAATTGATTTTTATGCATAGAAAGATGCATAAAGGAATTATTTTTATTACAAAAGTGTTATTCCTATTAAATTTGATTTTATGCATAAATAGATGCATAAAAGGATTTTTTTATATATATGAAATTGTTATTCCCATATTGAAGTTGATTTTTATGCATAAATAGATGCATAAAGAATTTTTATATCAAAATTAGAATTCTCTTAAATTCTATGTTTAAATTCTGTGAATGGATGTGAGGTGAATAGATGTGATGAGATGAGATGTGAATCAGATAGATGTGAAGAAATGGATGGATGGATGTGATGTGAATAAAGGTGATGAGATGTGAGGTAAATAGATGTGATGAGAATCAGATAGATGTGAATAAATGGATGGATGGATGTGATGTGATGTGAATAGAGGTGATGAGATGTGAGGTGAATAGATGTGATGAGATGTGAGGTGAATGAATGGATGGATGGATGTGATGTGAATAGAGGTGATGTGATGTGAATAGAGGTGATGAGATGTGATGAGATGTGATGCGAATCAGATAGATGTGAATGAATGGATGGATGGATGTGATGTGAATAGAGGTGATGAGATGTGAGGTGAATAGATGTGATGAGATGTGATATGAATCAGATAGATGTGAATGAATGGATGGATGGATGTGATGTGAATAGAGGTGATGAGATGTGAGGTAAATAGATGTGATGAGATGTGATGTGAATCAGATAGATGTGAATGAATGGATGAAATGTGATGTCATGTGAATCAAGATGTAAATGAATGATATGGGATGTGAGTGGATGATATGTGATGAAAATGGATGTGAATACGTATGTGAAGAATGGATGTGAATGTGTATGTGAAGAATGGATGTGGATGAGTATGTGAAAGAATGGATGTGGATGCGTATGTGAAAGAATGGATGTGGATGCGTATGTGAAGAATGGATGTGGATGTATGTGAAAGAATGGATGTGGATGTGTATGTGAAAGAATGTGATGTGACATGAATATATGTGGATGTGAAGTGATAGATATAAATTTATGGATAGATGTGAGTAATCGTACATGTGAATGATTGGATGGATGTGGATAAATGAGATGAGATGTGTATGAATGAGATATGATGTGGATAGAAGTGATGTGATATAATGTGGATAGAATACATGTGATGGGATGGTTATGAGAGTGAATGTGGTGGAGATGAATGAATGAATGTGATGGATATGAATGAATGTGATGTGATGGATGTAAATGGATGTGATGTAAATGAATGTGATGGATGTGAATAGATGTGAATAGATGTGATGGTGGATGTAAATGGATGTGATGTAAATGAATGTGATGGATGTGAATAGATGTGATGTGATGTGAATCGGGATGTGAATGAATGAGATGTGATGTCATGTGAACCGGGGTGTGAGTGAATGAGATGTGATGTAAATTGGGATAGATGTAATATCTGATGTGAATGAATATGATGTGATGAGATGTTGATATGGGTAGATGTGAGTGATGAGAACTGATGTGGATAAATGAGAAAGTATGTGATAAGATGGAAAAAGATGTGATGTGAATGGGAATACATATGGAAAAAGATGTGATGTGAATGGGAATACATATGAAATAAATGAGGATTGATGTGGAACAATGTGGAAAGACAAGAGTTCGTTATAGAAACTGTATTTAAGAACTGTTTTTAAATGACTGTTTTATGTCAAGAATGCTGGGGAAGTATTTTGATCGTCTTATGAATAAGGTCGTGGAGACCTATCTGATAAAGTTGCAACAGCTCTAACGGAGAGTCAATGGAGGACGTCTCGCGTAGCAAAGTCGATCGAGGTCTTGACCAACCTCGGTTCGATTTAAATGGTGAACTTCCAGTACGGTGGATGAGGGACCAAGGAAGTGGCCTATGAGTGAAGCGCTAGGTTGTTGAGATATCGAGCTCATCTAGTGAGGCGGTGGACACTGATGATCTGCCTGGGGGATAGGCCCCACACTTACACCACTGGCATGGTTGGTGAGATCATGGGTGATATGTGGCCAGAGGGATGACAGGCTGTGTGACAGCCATTCTGGAGACTGGCATAGTTATAGCACTAGCTCATTTAGTTGGGTTCACACCATAGAGAACCCTAGTATGTATTTGGTTGAGTACCTTTCATATGGTGTTTACTCTTATCTTTGTATATGGTGTGTTGAGTGTTGAGTGAAGAAGAAGAAGATTTTCAGCCTCTCACCTTGTGTGTTCTCTATTAGGGTTTTGTGAGTGTGTGTGTGCTTGCAAGAGCTCAAGCTCTCTTCTCCCCTGCATCTTTTCATGGTATCAGAGCCTGGTTCATGCTAAGGGCTGAGCTGCAAGCAAGAGAAGCACAGGAAGCGGTACAAGGATAAGAGCTTCAACTATTCTTCCCTATTTGTGTTGGTGACTACACCCTTATCGGGAGCTCTACGGGAGGCACCGGCAAACGATCTCTGATTGAGGAGCTTTCTTCGCGGGAGTAAAGCTATAGGGCAACTATATAGTCCTATTGGACTCCGTATTTGGGGCCGAAAACACGTTTCGGGCGCGCCAGGACCTCCGTTTTTCAGAAAGCAGGCGATTTCGAGTACTTCGGGTAAGTCGTCGATTCTCTGCAGAACTCTGTTTTAAGAACTGCAGGAAGACAGATTGGCTGTGCAGACACTGTGTGTTCTGCAAGGAGGTCAACAGTTGCCATCATTGGGTGTATGTATGCATATTGAGGTCAATAGTTGGTGACATTTGAGTGTACTATAGTACCGCTGCAAAAAATACAGCAGTTTGTGCAGGACAAACTAGAGTACTATTTCTAGTAAATTTGTGTGTCTGGCAAGATGTCAAATGATGGCATAAACCAGATTGTTGCTGAGAAGCTTGATAAGGACAACTTCCATGCTTGGAGGTTCAGGCTGACAAATTTCCTGATGGGAAAGGGCTACTGGGACTATATAGAAGGTGAGCATGAAGAGGCACCAGAGATACCAGACATCAATCCAACTACTGCAGATGTGAAAGAGTTCAAGGATTGGAACCAAGGAGCCAGAAAAGTTATGTATTGGCTCTCTATCAGTATACACGACACCATGATTGGGCACATACAAGATGCCAAGTCCCCCAAGGGGGCGTGGGACACCTTGGTAAAACTCTATGAAACAAATACCAAGGCATGCAACATACAGTTGAAGAATGAACTTCATACTATGGAGAAAAAGAGTATGAAGTGTGTGTGCTTGCAAGAGCTCAAGCTCTCTTCTCCCCTGCATCTTTTCATAGGTGACCTGCAAAGGATCCTAAAGGGTGCTGATCATATGGTGCTCAGGCTCTGGGTCGCCGAAAATACCCACACGTGCATCAGGGAAGATATTTGGATCAAGGAGTAAGAGTTGTTTTCTGAATTCGGGCATGGATCTGGTTGATTGACCTTGCTGGTCCTCAAGGATGAGTCCATGGCTCTTTTATATGGATCTGTTGGTTGATCTTGCTGATCTTCAATGGAGATTCCATTTTAATTTTTATAAGTGAATATATTGCCGGGTACTATGAGCTAGGAGCTATCAAAAAGGCCCCTGAGTGGATATGTGGTGAGCGTTCTCATTGCCAATGATGCCATAGGTACACCGATGAAGGAATGATTGGAAATTAGGATTCAACTGAATATTTTGGAGGATTATGATCAGTGACACTATGATTTCATTAAATGATTATTTTAGAGACAGCTGATTCTGTGAAGAAAAGGCAATTTCATATTGGGTGTATAAGTGGTGTGACTAGTTTTGAGTGGTGTATAAGTGGTGTGACTAGTTTTAAGTTTGCATGAATATCCAGCTAGGGGACCTAGGAACTCTTTTTCTTAGTACCCGAGACAAAACCTAACCAAATTCTTAAATGGATCCCATCACTACAGTGGTGTGGGCGGTTGGCTAACCCATGGGACTGTTAGGCTGGACTGATGGGTCCCTAAAATGAGACTCAATTCTGTTATGGTACGATAGATGAAGTAAATCCCAGATAAAAATTGTTCTATGGAAAAGAATCAATGGCTGTGCCTCTCAATGAGGAAAAAAGTGTTGGTCTCTATGATCCAAGTGCAATCTTTTCCTTGATCTGACTATGGGACTTACGGGTTTGGTCAGATCAGTTCAGTTAGTTAAGGCTTTTGACTATGTTAGAGTAAAATTATCCTGGAGGAATCACCCGTGCTTTCCAAGCAAGGGAAGTTTTTCCGGGATCAGTTTTGGAAGAACGGATGGATTAGTCTCTTGTCCGGATATCAGTGGGGGCGAGGCCCCGAGAGTGAGGGACCCTGTCCCGTGAAGTGCTACTTCCGGTGCTAACACCCTTGAATTCGTTACGCGGAGGGTACAGGGATCTTTCAGCTGGTATTAGAGAAAATTAGCTAAAGTGGATCAACCGAGAAGCCAAAAATGTCTAAAATTTATGGAGTAACAGTAAAAAGATAGAAATATGTGATGAAATTCATACAAATTGGTATTCATACTGAAATTCATAAATTAGTAATTGGGTCTTCAGATGGAAGTACTGCAATCGCATGGAATCCCTGATTTGCTTGAGGCCTAGACATGATGGTATTTACCTTATAATTCCAAGGACCGTGACTACCCGTATATACCGAGGGTATAACTATAGCTCTTTACTGACAATATATATGAGTAAATCTAAGACCTTGAAATTATAGGCAAAAATGCTATCCAGATGATGAATTCGAATGTGGTTGATATGATTTTAAAACTCTGGTTGAGAACTGATGAGTTGATTTGGATTCTGATTGAAAAATGATGATTCGTGAATTTTGGTTAAAAAGCGATAAGCTGAGCGAAAACTCAATGAGGATGAATGGGACAAGTCCCTATGATGATGTTCGTAACTGGTATGATGATAATGACTTCAGCAAATCACTATGAGATTAGTGGATTGTGCTGACAGATTGCTACTGTTAACATGACCCAATGGATCAAGTTAAGGGATGACAAATTAAAAACCTGTATAATTGAAATTCCCATGGAGGAATGTTCAGATGAAAATTTTGATCTAATGGACCATTATTGTGTTAAGGATATGAATGATATGATCTGAAAGAATTGTTATCTGATGATGAGTTCTATATAAGGGATCTTTATCCCAAGATTCTGTTGGGCTCACCAAACTATAAGGAACACCAGAATCAGTTGGATCTTAAGGGAAAGAGTTGTCCTCTAGTTTACGAGATGAGGACATCTTGCGTTTTTTAAGTGGGGTAGGATGTAAGATTCCTCCCTCCAGCTTTTGAGGTGTGCAGGTATAAGAACCTCCCCTTCTGATCTTATAATTATTCCCCTTTCTGAAATAAAAGAAAGATCCTATTTTACCTTGTTTTGGCCTAAAGAGAGAAAATGTCTAGAGGGAGGTAATTCAAAATTAAGATATTTTTGGATATAAAAATCCTCCTAGTGTCTAAAATGGTTTCCCCTGAAACAGAAATTCAAAAAGAACTTTCCAATGTGCAATTGGAATTAATTGAAAAGATGTGATGTGAATGGGAATACATATGAAATAAATGAGGATTGATGTGGAACAATGTGGAAAGACGAGAATTTGTTATAGAAACTGTATTTATGAACTGTTTTTAAATGACTGTTTTATGTCAAGAATGCTGGGGAAGTATTTTGACGATCTTGTAAATAAGGTCCCGAGACAGAGACCTATCTGATAAAGTTGCAACAGCTGACAGAGAGTCAATGGAGGACATCTCGCGTAGCAAGGTCGGTCGAGGTCTCAACCTCAGTTCGATTTAAATGGTGAGCTTCTGGTACGGTCGATGAGGGACCAAGGAAGCGGCCTATAAGTGAAGCGATGGGTGACCTGCAAAGGATCTAAAAGGGTGCTGACCATACGGTGCTCGGGCTCTAGGTCACCGAAGATACCCACACGTGCGTCAGGGAAGATATTTGGATCAAGGAGTAAGAGTTCTTTTCTGAATTCGAGCATGGATCTGGTTAATTGACCTTGCTGGTCCTCAACGGATGAGTCCATGGCTCTTTTATATGGATCTGTTGGTTGATCTTGCTGATCTTCAACGGAGATTCCATTTTGATTTTTATAAGTGAATATATTACCGGGTACTATGAGCTAGGAACTATCGAAAAGGCCCCTGAGTGGACAGGTGGTGAGTGTTCTGGTTGCCAATGATGCCATAGGTACACCGATGAAGGAATGATTGGTAATCAGGATTTAACCGGATATTTTGGAGGATTATGGTCAATGACACTATGGTTTCATTAAATAATTTTTTTAAAGACAGTTGATTCTGTGAAAAAGGCAATTTCCTATTGGGTGTGTAAGTGGTGTGACTAGTTTTAAGTTTGCATGAATATCCGGCTAGGGGACCTGGGAACTCTTTTCCCTGGTACCCGGGACAAAACCTAACCAAATTCTTAATTGGATCCCATCACTACAGTGGTTGGGTGGTTGGCTAACCCACGGGACTAGATGGGGTTAGGCTAGACTGATGGGTCCCTAAAATGAGACTCAATTCTGTTATGGTACGATAGATGAAGTAAATCCCGAATAAAAATTGTTCTATGGAAAAGAATCAACGGCTGTGCCTCTCAATGAGGAAAAAAGTGTTGGTCTCTGATCCAAGTGCAATCTTTTCCTTGATCTAACTATGGGACTTACGGGTTTGGTCAGATCAGTTCAGTTAGTTAAGGCTTTTGACTACGTTAGAGTAAAATTATCCTGGAATAATCGCCCATGCTTTCCGGGCGAGGGAAGTTTTTTCGGGTTTGGTTTTGGAAGAACCGATGGATTAGTCTCTTGTCCAGATATCTGTGGGCAAGGCCCCAAGTGAGGGACCCTGCCCCGTGCAAGAAGTGCTACTTTCGCTGCTGCTAGCACCCCTGAATTCGTTGCATGGAGGGTACAGGGATCTTTCATGTAGGGTCAAGAATCACAGCTGTGATCCTTTGCGAAATCATGATGATGATTTTTACCCTAACAAGTTAGTTCAATGGTGGTATATCTAAGTTCCTTAGGATCTTTAGTCACTGTTTCAGTTCAAATTCCAATCAGGTTGCCAAGTTGGATCACTGTAATTTGATGACATGTCACTATGATTGTTGATGTCAACAATCATGGGCATGCTTACTAGTCATGGCCATGAACCATGATCACGGTTGGATAAGATAAGATCAAATGTGATAGGTCACAATTAATATGCAATCTTGGGATCAATGGTGGTTACAGTTGGAATGTCAAATAATCACGACCGTGATCGAGAATCACGTGCATGATTTTGGAGTCTGTGTAGAATCACATCAATGTGATTCTGCACGTTTTGATGAAAAATCAATGGTTAGGGGTATAAATTTCAATTCCTCTAATCCAAAGTTTTTGATTTGATCCTTTCTAACATGAATCTAAATGTGATACTTAGTAAAAAAACTAATGGCTCCTTATTTTTTAACTTTTTAAGATTAAGAAAAATGCAAAAAATGGGTGTTTTTGTATAATTATGTCGTGATTAATGAGCTCCCACCATGCAAATGCAGATGCAAATGAGTTGTTTTTATACTTTTCAACTCTTTATTAATGCAAACAATCATTCAAAATGTAAAAACAACAAAAAACAACCATTCCTTTTCTTCTCCTTTCTCACAACCTTATCCACTTATCTCAATCATCCACATAGCTTCAAGAAGCCACATCTAGGGAAAAGGGACTTGTAAGAAGATGACAAGAGTACAAAGAGAGCAAAAAGAGATTGGTTGCTTCCCTCATAACAACACCAAAAATGTTAATGGCTACACTACCCCTCCTCAATTTTGCAATGGATAATGCTTACCTTAATGTGTCGTGGGGAACTTGATAACTCTGAGCTTGTATCTCTTGAAGACTCCAAGCTACACTAGTGGTTGCTAGCTCCACTCCTTTGTCTCCTCCCTCAAGCTGCACCAAGAGGTTACCTTTCTCCCCACAAGGGCTCGAGAAGGGCTCTCACCCCTCTCTACTCTTGCACTCATAGACACAAGCTACACTAGTGGTTGCTAGCTCCACTCCTTTGTCTCCTCCCTCAAGCTGCACCAAGAGGTTACCTTTCTCCCCACAAGGGCTCGAGAAGGGCTCTCACCCCTCTCTACTCTTGCACTCATAGACACAAGCACAAGAGGAACATGCACCAAGAATAAAGCACTCTCTTCTATAAACTCTCTCTCTCTCTCTCTCTCTCTCTCTCTCTCTCTCTCTCTCTCTCTATAGACATACACAAGAAAGCAAGGAGATAAGTACAAGACTCAATTGGCACAAAGAGGGACTATATCTTTGCATTATGAGAAATTGATATTTATACAACTGGTCCTTATCATCATATGGCAGGGTGCTCCAAGCAATGGGTTGTACCTTGAGACAATGTTACCACTAACAAGATGGTAAAAAACTTTATATAGATGGGATAGAAGAATTCAATGTGTAGTGGCACATGGCAAGAGATTTGAAGACACTCAAATGCATGCTTATATTGTACATAAACACTTGTGTATGGTGAAATACTCTTCCGATGTATTCTATTATTTTTAAAAGCACTGATCTTCTCCCAAGCTATCTCAAAAAAGTTTGTGTTTTTATGTCCACTTTTGTCAATCTTTGCTAGGGAGTCACTTTAAACTGTAGAAAAACACCCTAAATGATCTTGGAACTACTAGAGGTCAGATACACATGAAGTACATATACTTACAATAGGTTACCTTGTGCGAAGAAGGGCAGAGGCTAGAAAGGTCTCCTTTGAAGTAGGCATGGAAATCTAAATGCATGGATTGGCCTAAATCTACTCTTTTCCACGTACATGTCTCAAAAAAACCCTAGGTGGCCCTTTAATAAGCTCAATTTGCTTAGAATTGGCTCATATCACATACAATTGAAGGGGCCCCGCATACTTTTGGTGCTCCAATTGAGATAAAACGTGGTAAAATTGAGGATCATACTACATTGAACATTTGTGTAAAACTTGTTAAACTCTGATAGTATTAAGGCCTTCTTTGGATCTGACATAGAAAACTTTAGTTAAAATGCCTTTAAAAAGCCCTGTGTTGGTAGAGTACATTGCACTTATTTGTCGGACACATGGTTGATCCATAGTAACTGCATGTCAAGGAGATGGTCTCTAGAAAACCTTACATTGTTCTAGCATGGTTAAGATCCCCAAACCCTGAGGCTCAAAATTTGAATTACATTTCTATTTTTGGCCAAAAATAGTAGCTCAATGGTCAAACAGGCATCTTGCTTGGTGGTACAAGGCCAATTCATATGTGCAATCAAATATGCGCAGTCAAATAGGTGGTAGTACAAGGCCAATTCATATGCACGTTCACTTGTGTCCACGTGCTTGCCTAAATATATGACCGTTACTTATGTGCACATACTTGCCTAAATATTTGACTATTAGGCCCACTAATCGATCAAACGTAGATATCTAGATTTTCACTTGGAAAAAAACTCTTTTAGGGTCATCTCCCGGGGCTACCTAGTGTAAACCCTAGCTAGACTTGTGGGAAGGGGTCAAGTTGGTAGGCTTCAAGTGCCTAATGGGCATAAGATTTGATACGCTTGAAGTACATACTACTGACAACATGTGTGCATGGCCTTGCATGAAGTTAAATTCATCTAGCCCTTCAACTGCCATGAATGGAAAAATAAAAAGCCATTTTGAGCCAGTTGATGAGAAAAAGCATTTGCAAGGGTACAAATTCACTTCATGCCCAAACGAGCTTGTAGACATGGGGATTTATTCATACCCTGATCAAATAGTGTTTTGTTTTGCAATGATAATAAAAGTTAGCTAGAAACATGGTTAACTAATTGGCACAAGTGCCTTAAAGGTGCAATATTTTTATTTTTATGAAGATGTGACTCTTGATGGTTGGAGAAGACCTTGGTCTCTTAGAAAAGGTAGAGGTCATAATGCTTTGTCTGAGTATAGATGGTGGATCACAAAAGAGATTATCCATGATTTGCTTTTCTTCTTAATTTATCCGGGCCACAAGGAAAGGGCGGTATGATTCCTCTATCTTAACATCCTTTCCCTTCTCATTTGCATGCATTCACGTCTGTGTTCTGGTCCATGTTGGATATTGTTCAAGAGCCTTGAATAGCTTTTCCCTGGACACCATCTTTGTATAGCCTTCTTCTGAGTCTGAGCCTTTACAAGCTTCAATTTAGTTATTTATGCTTTCAAGTTTGATGGAGAATCTAATGATGTCGTATTTATTGCCTATGGGAATCCATCTCTGAGATGTGCACCCTTCCCTTCTTCTTTGAGACTTTGGCCTCTGATTGCTAGGAGTTACTAGCTTTTGCTGGCTATACTTTTTTGTCAATATAATTATGTTTGGTCAGGATAGCAAGTATTCATATTGCATTAGGGCTTCATTCATCATGTTCTAACAAGTTATGCACCACCACTTTGGCTTATGCCCACTTTTGGAACAATAACACGTTGGCCACAGTGATGTATTGATCATGTGTGGATTTAGCTGATGGACTAATCGGACCAAAAAAATATATCCCCCATTTATGGTTGTAGAGACATAACCACAGTAAGAGACATACAGTCTCGACCATGTGTGATAGCAAAGCTTTGGCACTCACACCTTTTAACAAATTCAGTTGTATCACCAAATAAGGTGGGCCACCAAACACCAGATTGAAAATCCTTTAAAGTTATGATATTTTCCTCCACCCATACCACCATGGGCTTCTTCAAGCACATACATGTATTCAGACTCAAGGACACATCAACGAAGAACATCGTCCCCATTTTTTCACAACTACCCTACTGCTATGAGCTAAAAATGTTATGCTTACTTAATAAGCTACCACACTTTGTCTTTGGTCATATTTGGATCCAAGGGAAATCCATTGCTTATAAAATTGACAATGCCCAGGATCCATTCTAGAATAGTATCCATTGAAACAAGGGAGCATCATGAAGATTGTCATCTACTCCAACTAGAGGTTCACCATTTGGAATCCTTGACAAATGGTCTACATGCACATGGATGGACCCTTTTTTCATCAAAATTTTGAAATCAATTTTCATTAGAATTGAAAGGTATCTAGCAATGCAACCTACACATATGATGCCATCTAGCAATGTGACCTCTTGATGGTGGTGGCTGCTCAACAAAGAACACAAGTTTGTTGGTCGAAGATTTTTTATATCATAAGTACATGGTTACCAAAAAACACAAATTTGTTGGTCGAAGAGTTTTTTATAGTATAAGTACATGTTTAACAAAGAACAGAAGTGATTTTTTAATAGAGTAAGTTGATGGTTGACAAAGAACACAAGTTTGTTGGCTAGCAAAAAAGTATCGAAGCTTTTTTATGGGCAAGTCCTTCTCTCTCTTTTTTACAGCATAAGGACATGGTTAACAAAGAACATAAGTGATTTTTAACAGCATAAGTGCTTGATGGTTGACAAAGAACACAAGTTTGTTGGCTAACAAAAAAGTATCAATCTTTTTTATAGTATAATCTATGGTAGCAAGTCCTTCTTTCTCTGTAGTGGTATAATTTTTCTTAGTGTGGTTGAGTTATCTACTTGTGTGTTGACTAGCATTGATATAAGACACTCCAATCAAGAGTTCTAAATATCAGTGCTGACACTAGTGCTCTCTTTAATTTGTCATAGACTCTTGGTAATCTTCTATCCACGCGAAGACAATCAAAAGTTTGTATAGAGGATGGGCAATCTATATATACACAAAGATGAATCTTTTGTAATAACCAACATGCCCCATAAAACTCTACACACCCTTGGCATTAGTTGGAGGTGGCAATTCCACTATAATCTTGATCTTGCTATCATCAATAGAAATACCATTCCTCAAGGCTATGTGAGCCATGATTATACCATTTTACCTCTCTTAAACAACTTGAATGCTCCTTCCATAAAGGGGCAATAATTAATTCATCCATAAGATAATCCTTGAAAGATGTGCACATTGGTATAGATTGAGTCTTGGTTATTTACCTAAAGACATAATCCTATAGGCATATGTAACCCACTAGTTGTGCTGGTGTTTAGTAGGATCAATATGGACTTCATACAGAAAAACCATCTAAAAAGCTATAAGCTTCTTTTCTCGTGCCAGTCTTTCCAAGACATGCATCGTGTGAATGACAAAGCATAGTAGTCTTTCATAGTCATGGCATTTACCTACTTGAGAACAATACAAACTCTGAGAACAAATGGCAAAGGATAGTGGTCTTTCATAGTTGTGGCATTTACCTACTTGAGATCAATACAGACTTTGAGTTTACCATTCTTTTAGAATAACAACAATTTGTGAAACCCATTCAATGTGTTCAACTTGAGGGTTCATAGGCTGTGCTTGCTTTCTTACATGTCTAGCATTAATCATGATGGGAACTATATGCTTACAAACCTCATGAGGCCACTCCCTTTGTGTCAGTGCATTTCTAAGCAAAGACATCATGGATCTCTTTCAAGATATCATTCTTCCTACTCAACCAAGTCACTCATGTCATGATATACACAAGTTTAGGGTCCTGACACATTCTGCAAGGGTGACTTCTTTCATGAACCTTCATAGGAGGCCCCTAATTTTTGTCTTTGGCCTTCTCCTCATCATGAGTTGAACACTCTCCAATGTTGTAATTTTAAAAATATTCAAGAATTTTAACACATCCTCCTCAAGTTGTTCTTCTTCCCAAGATAACTTATTTGCTTCTTTTCAGCTTTTTTGAGAAGCTTGTTATGTTGCTTTCAGAAAGACTGAGAAAGTTTCTCTAAAGAAACCTCTTCAATAATAGTCCCACTTTCCTTTTCAACCTTTGAAAAAGTGTTTTTGTGGTCTATGTTAGGAGAGTTCTATCAATATCCTCACTCAGGGGTTTCCATAAGTTGTGTGTGAGCTTTAGTCACCCCTACATACCTTAAGAAATGTAATTCGCTTTTCCACATCAAGATGTGGTGTGATAGTCATAGGCTTATTCTTGAATTTTCCTAGTAACATTTTGGCTTTGAAGATTTGTCTAGAGAGAATAATTTTGAACTCACTCTCATCCAAATCTTCTTTCCTTAGACCATGGTGGAAGGAGTAGTCACCAAGCAAGACACAAAAAGGGGAAGGGATATAATGTAAATTTACATCTCATGAGCTTTTTGAAAGACCATAGTCACAAAGTAATTATCAATCCTGGTACCATACTTGAGGGGCATGTTTATGCCCTTACATCACCTTTCAGATTCTCTAAACTTTATCTTTTGAATTAGGGATGACAAATTCTGGTGGCTACATAAACATATTTTTTGAGATGTATATTTAAAAAACCCAAATTTAATCCATTTTTAGGACTAGACATCCCTCTTGTACTACTAAGCCGAGGCTAGCCAAAACATGGTCAATTGGGTTGTAGGGGTAAATGTTTCTTGAAAGTCAAATATCCGTCGACCTATGTATATCCTTTTGCCAGAATTTGATGAGCCTTATACTTCTCCAAAGAGCCATTATACTTCTCCAAAGAGCCATTAGCTTAATACACCCACTTGGTGTGTTGACAACCTTAACTTTATCCACCCTCTTGGTGTTGATAACCTTGTATTTTTTGGTTAATCCACAAAGCCTCAAACTTTACACACCCACTTGGTGTTGATGGCCTTGCATTTTTTTGATCAATCCACAAAGTCCCAAGCTTTATACACCCACTTGGTGCTGATGATCTTGTATTTTTTGACTGATCGATCGACAACAAGGTCCCAAGTGTGGTTCTTCATGATGGAGTCATACTTTGTTTGTATGGCTCCAATTTAATTTGGATCCACTTACACCTCCTCCAAACTTGTGGGCTAATGATCTTGTATTTTTTGATCAAGCAACAACAAGGTCCCAAGTGTGGTTCTTTTCATGATGGAGTCATACTTTGTTTGCATGGCTCCAATTTAGTTTGGATCCACTTACACATGCTCCAAACTTGTGGGCCCCTTAATCTTCATAATCTTTGCCATGAGTGCATATTGGCAATCTTGAATTACATTGCCTTTTGCTTTTTTATCTTCTTTGTCTGGCATACTTTAATTAGTGCATCAAGAATGACTAGTGGATACTTATCATCTTGATCCACTCTAGCGATGTACATGCCTTCTACTATGATTCAGCATGTCCATCTTCTTCATCTTTAGATTCCACCTCTTATTGTGAAATGGGTGGCAACCCTTTTGCCTTCAAAAAGGGAGCCTATGGGTTTGCATTTGGTTATGTTTATTGGACAATGATCTCCTCATTGTCCAATAAAGTAGAAGGAGCCTCCTCCTCCACACATCATGGCTCACTATGATCTTTCTTGCCTTAAGGTCATAGGGTATATATAGCCCTTTGGCTCCAAATTATACCCTAGGAAGCTGAATTTGCGGCTATTTAGATCCCACTTGGTCATGTTTAGATCCCACTTGGTCATGTTTAAGTTTGGGAACATGTATAAAACAACCACTTCCAAACGTTTTGAAATATGCAACTGAAGGTTTCTTACCAGAGTTGGCCTAACTATTTTAGTGTACTTCTGTTTTAGGAATGTGCATCACAATATTAATCATCTCGGTCTAAAAGGTATTAGGCCACACTTTCCTCAATCCTTTTTCCTTAAGCATACTTTGAGCCTAAGCTGTCTCCTTGATTGTTTGGTTCTTGAATTCTACAATGCTATTTTGCCTAGGTCTATGAGTAGTGGTAACCCCTCACTCCTTGTTACTAGTAGGCTATAGATTAAAGTGAATTCTACAATGCCATTTTGCCTCGGACTATGAGTAGTGGTAAGCTGAAGCTTGACCCCTCGCTCCTTATTACCAGTAGGCTATGGAAAGTTAATTCTCCACTCCAATCAATTTTTGGCTTCTTTCCTATCTCATTTTTGTCATTGTACACTCTCTTTCCTTATTGAAATCTATATTAAAAGAGACACATACATGGCTTGGGAGAGACCTTACAATTTCCCCCACTTAAAAGATTTGAGATTTTCTCACATCTCGCGAGCTGGGGTAGTATCTAAGTAAATCCTCTTGTCTCTTTCAAAGTGGTATCCCCACTAGGTAGAAATCTTCTTTTATCTAAATTGCGAGTCCCTTATTTCATGTGTTTGGCTTGTTTTGTTGTGCCTCCAAAAGGTCTATTATTCTAAAATTAATTGGCCTTATTATCCTAAGTTCATGCATCCATATACCTCTCATATGCTATGAACCTTCGAATTCCTTATTCTATACCCCCATGTAATATGGTACTTAACAAATTGTCATGGAAAAACATAAGGGAATCAATCCTTTATGCAATCTAACCTATGATAGCAATTTCATAATCTTAGTATCATCTTGTAGAATAGCTCTATTCATCATGCACATTACTTCACATGAATCTTGCACCAATCCTCTTTTTTTTACTCATAGAAATACTTGTTGAGTTCAATTATCTTTAACCCTGCTATCCCTATTTCTTGACTTAATTTTGCTCTAGCTCATGATTCCTTGTAGCCAAGGGTGGGCTTGACGTTCATCTTGAATTAGGGGACCTCTTCTTGATTAGCATGGAAGGACTCATGTCCTTCTCGACACTTTCTATATAAAAAAACTTTATCATAATCTCTGGCTATAATTATGGCTTCTGAAATAGAGGATGGTTTTGCATTAGGGGACCTCTTCTTGATTAGCATGGAAGGACTCATTTCCTTCTCGACACTTTCTATATAAAAAAACTTTATCATAATCTCTGGCTATAATTATGGCTTCTGAAATAGATGATGGTTTTGCATTCTTGACAAGGTTATTCAATGGTAGATTAAGCTTCCAAATGAATCAATGGAGAAGAGTTACCTCATCCATCTCTAGAGCAAATTGGAGGTTTAACAAAAGTTTGGTGGTATTTTTTTAGGGTCTTCCTTTCTTGGGTTAGCTCCAAAAATTCATTCATTTTATCCTCTCAAAATCCTAGAGAACAAAAACTTTCTCGAAGGTGTGCTTTCATGGCATCCCATTACTGATTCTGGTTCCCGTTGGTTAGATTGACAACAGTGATCCCAACTAATTTGGCATTTCTTATGATTTTTAGACGAGCAAAGGTGAACTTGCTTCTTTTATTTTATCCCATGAAAAGTTCAAAAACTATCAAATACTTATCATAGCGCGACATCTGTCAGGTAAAAAAATCTAAAAGGTGTTTTGAGTCTGTGTACATATGGAATGCATGGTTTGCAAATAAATTTTGCCCTGAATGCCCTGGCAAATGTACAGAGTGAATGGCTTTGCAGTGAGCTGGTACATGCACGTTTTTTTTTTGGAGCAGGTGCTTGAGATTGGAAGTTTTTTTATTGCAGTAGTATGGTGTGCGGGTGGTTGCCAAATGCAGGGCACCGACCGATTCAAAAGAGAGGCCGCCTTCAGAGCATGGGCAATGGTCGTATTTTGGTAAGTTGAGGTGCAATTGATTGAAAACGTGTGAGCAGCACTATTTAGGAAAGTCGTGTGGACGCCGTATGTTCAGGTGAAACACAAGGAGGAGAAGGGGCCCTCTAAAGCATAGTGGCCATTTTAGAAAAATAAAAAAATATATAACCATCGATGTGGCCAACGATGAAAAAGCCACGTGGAAGCTTTGTTTGCTGCCAGCGCAGATGTCTGGAAGGTTGGCGAAGACGCAAAGGATGAAAAGGTGTGTTGTCGCCTGGAGATGAAGATGCCTGGGGGGGATTCTGCAGAGAGAGGCGAGGAAAGCTGGAGTTGCCGCTTGGTGTGAAGGGAAGGTCACTCTCAGGTGATCGTGCAGAGCAGACAAGGTGAGGGTGTTGCCGCCTTGTGGGAGAGAGCCTGGAGCATGCGACCAGAGGGGGGCTCTGGAGTCATCGTGTAGAGCGAAGGGGCTGGAGCGTAGCCGTAAGCACACGAGGATGCTTCTCTTGGAGCCGCAGTGTAGCAGGGCAGGGGAGTAGCGTGGACAGCTGGCTGGTGAGGGACTGTAAGGAAGTCGTCTCAGGTGTGGCTGGCGACAGTCAGGTGAACAGGTCTGGTGGACAGCGTGGATGTGTGCAGCAAAAGAAGAGAGGGGACAGAGTGAACAAGTGAAGGAGGGTTGCTGGTGGGGCGCCCTCTGAAGTGAAAGAGTGCCTTGGGTGTTTTGTGTTAGCTGCAGTAGAGGTGCTGATGTGTGGGCTGGAGACAGGTGGGGCTCGCCTACGACACTTGGCAGGCAGTAGAGCAGCTGGACAAAGAGTAGCCAGGCTACAGAGGAAGTGGAGGGTTGCTGGTGGGGCGCCCTCTGAAGAGAAGCAGAGACCGGGAGAGAGGCTTGGTTGTCAGATGCAAAGGTGAATTCCCTTGGCAGTAAATCCAAGCCAGAGTCTTGGTTTTTGGTGTAATTGTTGAGTTTGTTTGAAATGTGGATGGTGCTGTGTATGTTTTTTGCTGGATAATCATTTGTCTATCATGGTTTAGAGCTATCTTTCTGGTGTAATAGTGAGAAGTGTTCCAGCCGGTGGCTGGTGGTGCCCCCGTTCGTGTTGTTGTATCAAAGTTTGGGAGGTGAAGGGCTATAGAGGCATGGTCTTTTTTCTTTTTTTCACTTCACATGCTTTCTGGTGCCCCCACTGAGGAGAGCTCAGGTATTTCTCTTGCCTACTACAAGGGTGTATGCCCCAGAGTAAGAGATTGAAGGAAGGTGTTTTCAGTTTTTTTCTTGGGATTTGAAGGTGAAGCTTGGGGATCAAAATGATGTCGTATCCAGAGTTTTTTGGTGGTTCTAATGAAGATGTAGCAGATTTTCTTGAAAGAATGGAGGTTGCATGCATAAGCAACCACATCAATGAGCCAGTACAGGTATTGCAGTTGCTGAGCATTTGCTTGAAAGGGGATGCAAGGATTTGGTACAGAGCTTATGAGGAGTCATTGAAGGATGTTGAGTCACGCATTCCAATGACTGAGGATGGATTGAAGACTGCACTTTTGAACAGGTTTAAGAAGATTGAGGATCCAGATAGAGTTTGGCATCATGAAGTGCAGGGGTTGATACAGGGTGAGTTGGAGCCAATTGATGATTATGTGAAGAAATTCTCTTTGTTGAGGGAGACCTTGTGCAGGGCTTTGGGGGAGGATCAAGTACCTCCGGACATGAGGCGGCACCCACAGCTGTTACAGCTTCTGATGAAGGGCTTCAACAGGACATGAGGCAAATGGTGGATTGTATGAAGAATCTGAGTTTGAAAATGATGGAGAACACAGGTGGTGGACGTGGTCGAGGTAGAAATTATAATCAGGAAGGGATTGAAGGTCAGACAAGCTGTGGAAGTGGCCGTGGTTTTGGCAAGGGTAGATGGTTTATTCCTACATGTTGGAATTGTGGTGGTGAATTGGGGCATCTAAGTACAGATTGTGATAAGCCTCAGCAAATGGGGGGTGATATGTATCCCTTACCCTCTCAGATTCCCAATAGGGCAAATGATTATGGAATTGAAATTAAAGGTGAAGCAGGGACCAGTGGGTTGACAAATGAAGAGAAGGGTAAAACTAAGGTGATAGATGTGGTCACCCTTGAGAAGACAAAGGAGACAGAAGCTAATGTAATGCCTTTGGGGAAACGGATGCCACAGGAAAGGGAAAGCAGGGATGCTGCAGGGCCTAGCAAGAAGAAAGGTAAAGTGAAGGAAGGAGGGGATGTAAAGGTCAAGCGAAAGCAAAAGTCTCGTAGGAAGTTTTAGGTGATTGATTTTCCGCTAGGAGTTGGGCAGAAAAGCTACAATTTATAGGAGGACATGGCTGGAAGGATTGATGATACGACTAGTAGCACCACTACTAGTGAAGGAACAGAGGACACTTCATCCAGCGAGGAGGATGCAGACATGGATGCCCTGGTTATTGATGAGGAAGTGCTTGGTGATGAGGTTGCCCAACAAGAAGAGGCCATACAGGAAGAATGCGAGGAGGTACAAGTGAATCCTGAGCAAAGGTATGCATGTGATATGAAAGAGTATGCTTTAAAGCCTTTGGATGATGTACCGTTGTGAGATGAGTGGGATATAGATGTTGAAATATACAAGTGAATAGGGTGTGTGTGGGAACAAGCTCTTGGATAGAGGCTGTAAAAGAGGAGATGTAATTGTGAAAGAACCTGTGAAAAGGTTAGAAGAATCTACTGGGAGAGAATAATGGGTAGCATGAGGGAATTTAGGAGTGTGGAGATATTCTGGGAGATATTCAGGGAAAAGAGAAGAGGTGGAGAGAATCAGGCAAAAGGTGGAGATATTCTGGGAGTGAATCATGGAAAAATCAATGGGATTTGATGCTTGATGTAAACACTATAAATTGAGGCATAGCCCTAATGAGAATTTGCTGGTTTTTGAGTATCCATGCCTACATTAATCTATTTGCTAATTACCCACTAATTACGTCTTAATTATTTCTTAATCACTTTGTTAATCGTGTTGATTCTAGTGTTTGATCCACCATAGCTCATCATTTTGCTCAAATTTCAACATGGTATCAGAGCCATGCCTAGAATCAATCAGATTTATGAGCCCATTAGTGAATTAATTAGGATTAGTAAAAAAAATTAGCAAAAAATCATTTTTTTAGTGAGTTTTCACTTCTCCCCTTCACCCCCAACCAGTGGAGGATCTCTAGCACCTTGCACACATAGAATTAGGGCATAAGCTTCTAACACAAGCTAGCTAACCCATAGGAGCTCCAGTCCATCGAATCAGAAGCGCAAACCGCCCACAGAAGCTCCCGATTTTCGCTGATTAAAAAGCTACGTTTTTCTGAGATGATTTGGTGATTTCTACTTCCACAGATCAAAGGTCTCTAATTTCTCTTAGCCCAAAGGGTAATCAAGCATGCTCTACAAGCTGGTGAAGACAGAAATCAATTTCATCAAGTCTACATTGAGATCAAAGCTCTTCATCAAATCTGCAGGTGACTTTGGTAAAACAGAGATTAAGCTTTCATTATTTGGTCAAATCTTGTGTTTCTTGGCTTAATCCTCTACTAGACTCATTGCTATTGATGCCTTTGAAAGCATTTGAGCTCATTTGAAGTGGAAGGCACCAGATCTGGACTCCCCGCATACTCTATTTTTTGCACACAAAACAGAGCATTAATTTGCTAATCAGTGATTAATCAGTGCTAATCACTATACTTTGGTGCAATTGAGGGTTCAAATTAACCATTAGGTATCTGATACAGATCCCTATAACTTCAGATTTCAAATCGGAGTTGGTTTGATACTCCAACCATCCCGTACAAATTGGTTACCCTTGATTTAATGCAATTTCTGGGAAAATTGTGCTGATAAAATTGTGAAAATCATCATTTTGCATTTAACCCTTGGTTAATGCCTGTAAATCTCACTCAAATTCAAGATTATTCACAGCCCGAGTTGCATTTGGAATGTGCATGAGAATGAATGCTATACGCATTATGTATTGGGCACATTGCATCAGTGTAAAAATGGGAACAGACACTGCCCTTGTCCAGATTAAGGCAAGAGGTAAGACCTCCCGCATAAATTTGGGTTTGCATTGCATAATGATACAAGATAAACATAAAAAGCCCAAAGGAACTGTCAGCAAAACATTGAAACATGTTGCTCACATGGAGCAAAATAACCTGACGGACGAGCTCATGGCCCCAGCCATGAAAGAAGAAGAATATCTCTTCCCAAGAAGAGGATCCACACCAAGAAGATCTAAAGGAAGACATGGACACGAGAAGAGAAGCTGCCACGAGAAGAGAAGGTGCCCCAAGGAGACTGAAAGAAGAGACGGATGCATGGAGAGATGCTGCCACGAGAAGAAGACTGAAGACAAGAGAAGATGTGAGGCTCCAAAGAGTGAGGAGCCATGTGATAATCTCTGAGAGAGAGAGAGAGAGAGAGAGAGACCCCACAACCCAATGTAACCTACCCCAATAAAGTAAAACCACCTCTGAGCCATCGATGATGTAGGCCACGTGGTAGATGTATGTGTCAGCACTTTAGTCAAGGTCACGGGCACTTATAGTAGCCTTGGACACATAGAGAGAGAGAGTGTCAAGGACTATGGAGTTTAGGGACTTGAGGCACTGGTCGCGGACTGTCAAGTAAGAAAGAAACTTGATACAGGGTCCAGGTGTGCTGAGAAAACTTGAGGGGAGGAGTAGACACTAGTCGCGGACTATCGAGTAAGGGGAGGCAAACTTGGTATAGGGTCTAGGTGTACTAGGAGTATTCACTTGAGGGGAGAAGTTGAAATATACAAGTGAATAGGGTGTGTGTGGGAACAAGCTCTTGGATAGAGGCTGTAAAAGAGGAGATGTAATTGTGAAAGAACCTGTGAAAAGGTTAGAAGAATCTACTGGGAGAGAATAATGGGTAGCATGAGGGAATTTAGGAGTGTGGAGATATTCTGGGAGATATTCAGGGAAAAGAGAAGAGGTGGAGAGAATCAGGCAAAAGGTGGAGATATTCTGGGAGTGAATCATGGAAAAATCAATGGGATTTGATGCTTGATGTAAACACTATAAATTGAGGCATAGCCCTAATGAGAATCTGTTTTGAGTATCCATGCCTACATTAATCTATTTGCTAATTACCCACTAATTACATCTTAATTATTTCTTAATCACTTTGTTAATCATGTTGATTCTAGTGTTTGATCCACCATAGCTCATCATTTTGCTCAAATTTCAACAATAGAAAGTCTGTAGGATGATGAACCTGAGTTGGAGTTGGATGATCAGATGTGCATTAATGTTAAGAAAGCCACGAGCAGAATTGATGCTATGAAAGAGGAGCAACACCAGAAGTCTATGGATGATGTTGATGCTATGGATGAGATTATGGATGCTGTGATAGATGAATTTCTTACTGGCCTTGATAAAGATGAGCATACAGGAACTGAAGTGGATGCTTTGGCAATGGTGCCGGTTGAAGGGGAGTTTGTTTTGCCTGTAGTGGTTGGCTTTGATGGTGATGCTTCTTATGTTAATGGACAGGAGAGTGCTTTGGGACAACAGGTTATAGAGTCTTGTTCTTTGGGTTGTGCACATCATGTTTTTCTTGATGAAGCTTTTATCAGTTATTACCCTCAGCAGGAATTGCTTCACCGGTTCTCTAATATTGGTGTTGATTATATCGGTGATTTTGGAATTGAAATGAGGCAGGATGGTATGTATGTCAAGAGCTTTGTTTCCAGGAGTTCTTATGTTATGTGGTGGGATGTGGGATGGCAAACTATGCCTTGGGAAGATGACAATGTTTCTTTGATCACATGGAATAGAGATGTTTTGGTTACCTTGTATAATGCTCAAAGGATTGACGGAGGGAAACGTGGTCGTATGCTTTTTGCTGCTGATCATGAATGATTCAGCAGGCTAGGGGTTGGGAAAAGTATGTCAGGTAAAAAAAATCTGAAAGGTGTTTTGAGTCTGTGTACATATGGGATGCATGGTTTGCAAATAAATTTTGCCCTGAATGCCCTAGCAAATGTAGAGAGCGAATGGCTTTGCAGTGAGCTGGTACACGCACGTTTTTTTTTTGGAGCAGGTGCTTGAGATTGGAAGTTTTTTTATTGCAGCAGTATGGTGTGTGGGTGGTTGCCAAATGCAGGGCACCGACCGATTCGAAAGAGAGGCCGCCTTCAGAGCATGGGCAATGGTCGTATTTTGGTAAGTCGAGGTGCAACTGATTGAAGACATGTGAGCAGCACTGTTTAGGAAAGTCGTGTGGACGCCGTATGTTCAGGTGAAACACAAGGAGGAGATGGCGATTTTAGAAAAATAAAAAAAAAATATAACCATCGATGTGGCCAATGATGAAAAAGCCATGTGGAAGCTTTGTTTGCTGCCAGCGCAGATGTCTGGAAGGTTGGCGAAGACGCAAAGGGTGAAAAGGTGTGTTGTCGCCTGGATATAAAGATGCTTGGGGGGGATTCTACAGAGAGAGGCGAGGAAAGCTGGAGTTGCCGCCTGGTGTGAAGGGAAGGTCGCTCTCAGGTGATCGTGCAGAGCAGACAAGGTGAGGGTGTTGCCACCTTGTGGGAGAGAGCCTCGAGCGTGCGACCAGAGGGGGGCTCTGGAGTCATCGTGTAGAGCGAAGGGGCTGGAGCGTAGCCGCAAGCACACGGGGATGCTTCTATTGGAGCCGCAGCGCAGCAGGGCAGGGGAGTAGCGTGGACAGCTGGCTGGCGAGGGACTGTAAGGAAGCCGTCTCTCAGGTGTGGCTGGCGACAGTCAGGTGAACAGGTCTGGTGGACAGCGTGGATGTGTGCAGCAAAAGAAGAGAGGGGACAGAGTGAACAAGTGAAGGAGGGTTGCTGGTGGGGCGCCCTCTGAAGTGAAAGAGTGCCTTGGGTGTTTTGTGTTGGCTGCAGTAGAGGTGCTGATGTGTGGGCTGGGGACAGGTGGGGCTCGCCTACGACACTTGGCAGGCAACAGCAGCTGGACAAAGAGTAGCCGAGCTACAGAGGAAGTGGAGGGTTGCTGGTGGGGCGCCCTCTGAAGAGAAGCAGAGACCAGGAGAGAGGCTTGGTTGTCAGAAGCAAGGGTGAATTCCCTTGGCAGTAAATCCAAGCCAGAGTCTTGGTTTTTGGTGTAATTGTTGAGTTTGTTTGAAATGTGGATGGTGCTATGTATGTTTTTTGCTGGATAATCATTTGTCTATCGTGGTTTAGCGCTATCTTTCTGGTGTGGATGGGTGGTGATGAACAGTGAGAAGTGTTCCAGCCGGTGGGTGGCCGGTGGTGCCCTCGTTCGTGTTGTTGTATCAAAGTTTGGGAGGTGAAGGGCTATAGAGGCATGGTCTTTTTTCTTTTTTTCACCTCACATCTAAAGGCACACTGGATTAATATATCTGAGATCTTGATTTTTTGAGAATTAATTATCAAGACTAACACGTTTGAGATGATAAGTTTTCTAAAAATTACACATCTAATATCTTGGGATTAACACATCTAATAGCATGATCCTCTGGGAATTACACATCCAAAGTTAGACCCGTGTTGTTTGTCTGAGATGGGTTCAAGATCTTGGATGATCGTCCTAGTGTAAAGCATCTAATAGCATGATCCTCTGGGAATTACACATTCGAAGTTAGACCCATGTTTGTCTGAGATGGGTTCAAGATCTTGGATGATCGTCCTATTTTGCCTCTTCCAAAATAGGGGAAACACTTAAGATAGTCCACTAAGTCTTAACTTGGAGAAAATTTCCTATTCATCAACACCTTGACCATGCAGAGATTCAAGGATACGATTCATAAGTAAGACCTAGTCCTATCCCACAGGGGGAGCGTGATCTTCTAAAAATCGAATCACCCCACCATAGGGTAATTGATCATAATTTGGGCAACTCCTAGTCTTGATTCCTAGAGACAATGCTTTTTTCATCATCCATGCAAGGCACAACCGCTGGCCTAGTCTTCTAGAATAGAATTGCCTGAGAACCTATTTATCTAGCATAGGGCTTTCACTTAATCTGTTGTTGGAAAGCTACCCGACTAATCAGGTCCACCCGTCTCCCTAGGATGGTACCATCGAGACATTCCATCCTCCCACTTTCCACCCTACTCACGCGTCAATTTTGTTTTCTAATTAATTCTACCACATTGTTTGACATAAATAAACATGTTCCTTAATTAAGACCCTTTTCACAAGGTTTGTTAAAACAGCCTTTTTCCACAGTACAATAATGCCAAAGACAAGATTTATAAAAAAGTTTATACATGAATTAATTCCATACAAGCCAAACCGGCTCTCTTATTCTTTTCCTTTATACTACCGATGATCTAGAATTCGGCCTTCCAGCCTCTACATGCTGGGCAAAACCCTACGGGACCATACACCTCATCTTCGACCGTTGTGGCGAGGACTCAAGTTGGCCTGTCGCCCTCTCAAGCTCCGTCGCTCGATCCTCCCACCCCTCAGAGGGATGTCTGCGCACTAGGGTGGCCTTATTCACCGCACTAGCCTGAGCCCTCAGAACTAGACAGCATCATAATCTCTCACCTCAATCAGTGAACCTTATTCTCTTAATGGTATGAGGGATACCTTGCGCCGTTCTTGGGCTTTGCTAACGACGCCGCCCGACTACACAAGCACGGAACGGAGTTAGCGTCAAAGCCAGGAAAATCTTGCACTCTTTCTCTTAAAGATAACAATTTCAATACAATTCATTGAATACATCATCACTTCAAATCATAGCTTCATACAATTTTATTTTATTTTTTTTAAGGAAAAGATACACATTTATTAACATTAATATTGAAGAAAAAAACTCTTCTTTAAAATATAACCAAGCTAACTTGGCCACCATTTCCTTGAGGAGCTTGTAATGGGAGGGTTGGAGCCACATTAGGAGCATCTTCTCTAATCTCATTGTTGCGTGCTTCTCCTAAGGCAATATTCTGGCATTTTTGGGATGGGGCCATCTTAGACGTTGCCTTGTAGGGCTCGCTGTCACAGTCGAAACGCTCCAGTCAGATCTCAATTCGAGATCGTTTGCTCACCGTATGAGCAAAAGAGCACAGTGCATGAACCCTCTCTAAGACCAAAACCTCTTACTAAAGTCCACGCAAATGGGGGGGAGAATTTAAAAGATGTCCTTAGCAAAAACGTTTTGCTGAAGGGGAGAAGGGTGCTACTATAACTCTCTTTAAAGAATAGCTAAGGACACTGCCTTCTAATAAGGGGGGAGTAGAGGAAAACGTTTTGCTGAAGGGGAGAAGGGTGCTGCTGTAAGTCTCTTTAAAGAAGAGCTAAGGACACTGCCTTCTAATAAGGGGGGAGTAGAGGAAAACATTTTGCTGAAGGGGAGAAGGGTGCTTCTGTAAGTCTTTATAAAGAAGAGCTAAGGACATTGCCTTCTAACAAGGGGGGAGTAGAGGAAAGTTGCCTTATCTGAAAAGTGGCAAATGAGGGGGTGTTGAAAGGGGCAGCGGCAAGGGGTGGCTGTACCGCAGCAAGTACATTGTGTAGGGACAGATGGCGGTACAGACGGCGACACGGCAGAGTATAGAGTATGCAAAAATGCGTGCTGTGCCCATGGAGCACCCCAAGGGTTTATATAACTTTGGGGTACGGGTGTGGGCGCTGCGCAAAGCACGGTCAAAAGAATGGTGTGTCGGCAAAGGCTGTGGATCAGTGGCCTGCATGGCTCTGGGGGAAAGGTATGGTGGCAGTTAAGAGGGAAAGGAGTGGTACGCATGTACCTTATCTGGTCAGAGGCAGCATGGGTGTCCATGTAGCGGGGCATGTGGACCACACAGTGGGTGGCCGACCTTTGGTTCTTGTGCGGCCATTGTACGGGCACCCTGGTGAGTGTGTACAGTTCCTTTTGGGGAATGGGGTCTCCAAATTTGGGGTGCCGGCCTCGAATTGCGTGCCAGACTGCTCGGGGGGGGAGGGGGGGCTGGTGAAAAATATTTTTCTCCAAATTGTTCTCTTGGTTGTTGGGGTGCAGACCGTTCGTCGATCGGACACCCAGTTGTGCATTTATTAAGGTTTCTTAACTAAAAAAAACCAAAATTTGCGCATAAGCTTGGATGCTGTAAAATCCTATACTAGGGTAAAATCACGCGTAGATTCTAAATTTGGGCTCAGAATTTGAAGATTCTAAGTAGAAATGGCTCATGTAATAAAATCATTGATTTTTATACCATAAAAACTTATAAATTCATCTATTACATGGACATTTCTTTATTAGTGAAGATGGGTATGTTACATCCTTCCCCCCTTAAAGATATCAAGATGTCCTCATCTCGTCTCATGAATTGGGGATAATCCTTTAAGAGTGAAGCTATATCTTCCCAAGTTGCATCCTCTTCAGGGTAATCTTTCCATTGTACTAGATGTTCTATAAGAGTTCTATTTCGAAGTTGCCTTTCCCTAGAATCTGTGATCCTACTAGGCTGTAATTCAAGGACTCCTTGAGAAGGGATTACGACTTGTTCATCATCAAGAATATGATCGAGCCATGGTACATGAGGATTTAACAAATTTACATGAAATACATTATGGACTTTGATATGGGTTGGGAGCTGGAGTTTATAGGCACTTTTACCTAGACACTTGATAACTGTATAGGGACCACAATACCTAGGGCTGAGCTTCTTATATTTCCCAAGTGATAGAGAACTTTGTTTGGGTCGCACACTCGTGAAAGAACTTTGTCTCCTTCCTTGAAGATCCTTTTAGACCTCTTGGTGTTAGCATAATGCTTTTGCCGATCTTGAGCAGCTTTAATATCCTTTTGGATTGCCTTGGTTTGTTCCTCCATCTCTTCGAGCATTTTCCTGGATGCCTCAACTCTTATGGTTGGATCACAGAAATTTAGAGGAGATAAGCATTCTTGCCCATAGAGTGCTTTGAATGGTGACATTCGTATGCTCTGATGATAAGATGTATTCTAGGATAAATCTACCAGAGGAAGGTATTGAATCCATCTTCTTGGTTCCCGTCCACCATATGCTCTGAGAATGTCTTCAATTACCTGATTGACTCTCTCAGTCTGGCCATCGGTCTCTCGATGATAAGCTGTGCTAAAGCAAGGTTGAGTGCCCAAGGCTTGAAATAAGGACTGCCAGAACTTTGAAGTGAAGTAAGAATCCCAGTCACTTACTATCCTTTTTGGGAGACCGTGAAGTTTGAAGACTTCCTTAATGAATATTTGAGCAACATTAGAAGCTTTGAAGGTCTTCTTTGCTGGTGTAAGGTGAGCTACTTTGGTAAGTAAGTCTACTACTACCAAAATGGAGTCATATCCTCCTTGTACAACAGTGTAAGATTCCTCCCTCCAGCTTTTGAGGTGTACATGTGTAAGAACCCCCCCTTCTGATCTTGTAATTATTCCCCTCTTTGAAATAAAAGAAAGATTCTGTTTTACCCTGTTTTGACCTGAAGACAGAAAATGTCTAGAGAGAGGTAATCCAAAATTGAGTTTTGGATATAAAAATCCTCCTAGTATCTAAAATGGTTTCCCCTGAAACAGAAATTCAAAAATAACTTTTCAATGTGCATTTGGAATTAATTGAAAATAAGTATAAAGAACCTTGGCGTAAGGGTCTAGATTTTCAGAAATTTTTGGATTATGGTCCAATTAAGGTTCCTATGGGCCAATAGGATCAATCCAAGTGTGGGGAGGAGATAAATCCAATTTATACAAGAAAAATACCAAAAATTGAGTAAATGCCCACTTAAGATGAAGAGTTGACTGAGTACAAGGTTTATTAGTAAAAAACTATGAATATTAATTAAAAAATGAGATATTTTGGGTATAATGATTCAATTTTGACACCTTGGTAACGAGAAGGGGGCTCTTCAAGGAGGCACCTATTTCACATGTGTGGTGGAGTTTTAAACTCAAAAATATTGTGATATTTTTATCTCTCCTCTCTCCTAGATCAAACCAAATCAAAAGGAAGCCAATCTTGTCCAAATTCAGCCAAACTGAACTTGGAAAATTCTAGAAACTAGTTGGACTTGGTTAGAGGCCTCCCTCACCTATAAATAGATCCTTAGTCCTTTGTAAGAAAAAATGAGAACTATACCATGCCAGTATTATTATACTGAAATAATGATATTTTCTATTATCCTCTAAAAATCCTCTACAAATTAGAGAGATTGGAGTTTCTCTCTCTCTTCAATCTTCCTTGGAGTCTTCATCAACATACCAAACCAATTGATTGGTTGGGGGCCTCTACATTGATTAAAGAATCAAGCAATCTAGGAGGTAAAGTGTGGTTTATGGTGTCCTTTTTTTTAATCTCCAAATGTTCTCTCTTCTCAACCCCTCTCAAGCTTGAGAAGCATTCAATTGAATGGCTTTTTAATACAATTGAAGTTCTTTAATGAATTGTAGTGATAAAACACATAAATTTTCATTTATGCTTAAATTAAATGTTTTTTTTAAGCATGTCTCTCTCTCCCCCAAAGAATGGTCATTCCTATGACCTATTCTATGTTCAAATGAAGCTTCTCATTGGGCAATTCTCTAATCTAAAAGTAATTTCTATGCTTGTCAAATTGAGGCCAAATAAGTGGCTTTTTAATGCTTTATGCTATTTAATTCATGAAAAAATTAGGAATCAAGTCCATAATTGGATATCGATCCAAGTAATGATTATTCTATCATATGATATTACTAAACTTTATTTTTTCAAAATTATTAAGAATTATCAGTAATAGCAACAAAGCTATGGTAAATTTTTTAAAAAATTAACACATAAATCATTTTCATTCATAATATAAAAAGAGGACTTCCTACCATATTCTAGGATTAATCATCCTAGATTAATTGAATGATTCTCATTATAATCATGGAAAATTTGATTTTGATGTTTATGCATAAATAGGTAATTAGGAAAAAGAGAAATTTCTAGTAATTCATTTTTATGCTAAAAGAGTAATCCCCATGACAATGGAAATCCATGTATTCCAATGAAGTAAGAGAAAAATTGGGATGCTAAAATAATGTATATTTTATTTAAAAATTAAAGAAAGATTTTAGTTAAATTTATCTTTTTGCATAGATAAATTTAAATGATGAAAGAGGAATTCCCACCATATTGGAATTCAAATATTTAAATGAGGAAAGTGTAATTTTTAGCATATTGAAATTAATGGGTATTTTATTTAAACTCAAAGATGAATTTTAGATAAATCTATTTTATCTATGAGAAATGTTTAAATGCTAAAAGAGGAATTCCTATGACATTTGGAATTCCATCATTTAGATGGGAAAAGAGAAATTCCTAGCATATTAAAATTAATGGGTATTTTATTTAAATTCAAAGATGAATTTTAGATAAATTTATTTTATCTATGAGAAACATTTAAATGGTAAAAGAGGAATTCCTATGACATTTGGAATTCCATCATTTAGATGGAAAAAGAGAAATTCCTAGCATATTGAATTAATGGGTATTTTATTATGAGAAATATTGATGATAAAAGAGAAATTTCCATGACATTGGAATGCAAATAATTAAATGCAAAAAAGAGGAATTCCCATGGTATTTGAGATCCAAGAAATTAAATGGAAAGAAGAGGAATTTTTAGTATAATTCAATTTATGATTATTTATCAAAAGTTGAAATATGGGTAGAATTGATTTCTGTAAATCCCATGAATTCTTTTATTCAAAAGAGGAATATTGAATATAATTCAATTGAGAAATATAGAAATATAATTCAATTGAGAAATTGAGAAGGAATATAGAAATAGTCGTTCAAGAAAAGGAACCTTTAATTAGGCCAAGCAATTAGTAGAAATTTAGAAAAAGTCCCATTATCAGAACCAATCTAGAAAAAGCTACTAAATGGGAATATCATGTGAAAGAATGGATGTCGATGTGTATGTGAAAGAATGGATGTGGATGTGTATGTGGAAGAATGGATGTGGATGTGTATGTGAAAGAGAATGGATGTGGATGTGTATGTAAAAGGATGTGATGTCGATGTGAGTGAATGGATGAGATGTAATGTGATGTGAATCAGGATGTGAATTAATGAGATGTGATGTCATGTGAAACGGATGTAAATGAATGATATGGGATGTGAATGGATGAGTTGTGATGTGATGTGAATCAGGATAAGAATGAATGAGATGAGATGTGAAATGAATGTGATGAGATATGATGAGATGTGATGAGATGTGATGTAAATTGAGATAGATGTGAATGAATGATATGGGATGTAAATGAATGAGGTGTGATGGGATGTGAATATGGGTAGATGCGAGTGGATGAGATGTGATGAGGATAAATGAGGAAAGATGTGATGAAATGAAAAATGATGTGATTGGATGAGAATAGGAATACATATGAATTGAATATGGATTAAGTAATATGGACAGATGTGGAACAATGTGAAAGACGAGAGTTTATTATAGAAACTGTATTTATAACCTGTTTTTAAATGATTATTTTATGTCAATAATGCTGGGGAAGCATTTTGACCGTCTTGAGAATGAGGTCGTGGAGACCTAACTGATAAAGTTGCAACAGCTGGACGGAGAGTCAACGGAGGATGTCTCGCGTAGCAAGGTCGGCTGAGGTCTTGACCAGCCTCGGTTCGATTTAAATGGTGAGCTTCTGGTACGTTGGATGAGGGACCAAGGAAGCGGCCTATGAGTGAAGTGCTAGGTGACCTACGAAGGATCCTAGAGAGTGCTGACCATACGGTGCTCGGGCTCTGGGTCGTCGAAGATACCCACACGTGCATCGGGGAAGATATTGGGACAAGGAGTAAGAGTCGTTTTCCAAAACCGGGCATGGATCTGGTTAATTGACCTTGCTGGTCCTCAACGAATGAGTCCATGGCTCTTTTATATGGATCTATTGGTTGATCTTGCTGATCTTCAACGGAGATTTCATCTTTATTTTTATAAGTGAATATATTGTCAGGTACTATGAGCTAGGAACTATCAAAAAGGTCCCTGAGGGACAGGTGGTGAGCGTTCTGGTTGCCAATGATGCCATAGGTACACCGATGAAAGAATGATTGGAATTTTTGGATTCAACCGGATATTTTGGAGGATTATGATCAGTGACACTATGGTTTCATTAAATGATTGTTTTAAAGATAGCTGAATCTGTGAAAAAAGCAAGTGGTGTGTAAGTGGTGTGAATGGCATTAAATTTGCATGAATATCCAGCTAGAGGACCTAGGAACTCTTTTCCCTAGTACCCGGGACAAAACCTAACCAAATTCTTAATTGGATCATCCCATCACTATAGTGGTTAGGCGGTTGGCTAAGCCATGGGACTGCAAGACTGATGGATCTGTAAAATGAGACTCAATTCTGTTATAGTACGATAGATGAAGTAAATCTCAGATAGTAATTGTCTATGGAAAAAGAATCAACGGCTGTGCCTCTCAATGGGGAAAAAAGCGTTGGTTTCTATGATCCAATTGCAAGTTTCTTCCTTGATCTGACCAAGTGACTCACAAGTTCGATCGGATCAGTTTGGTCAATAATGACCCTAACTGCATTAGAGTACAAATATCCTGCAGGAATTGCCCGTGCTTTCTGGTAGGGGGAAGTTTTTTCGGGTTTGGTTTTTGAAGAACCAAGGGATTAGTCTCTTGTCCGGATATCTGTGGGCGAGGCCCCAAGTGAGAGATCTTGCCCCGCGCAAGAAGTGCTACTTCCGCTGCTGATAGCACCCCCAAATCCATTGCGCGGAGGGGGCAAGGATCTTTCAGCTCTGGTATCAGAGCGAATTGACTAAAGTGGATCAACTGAAAAGTGGATCAGAGCGAATTGACTAAAGTGGATCAACTGAAAAGCCAAAAATGTCAAAAATTTGTGAAGTAACAGTAAAAGGTTGTAATTGTGTGATAAAATTCGTACAAATTGATATTCAGAATGAAGATTTATAAAATTGAAAGTGGGTCTTCAGATGAAGTACCGCAATTGTATGAAAATCCTTGACTTTCTTGAGGCCTAGTCATGATGGTATTTACCTTATGATTCCAAGGACTCTGACTACCCGTATATACCGAGGGTATAACTGCAACTCTTTACTGGCAGTACATACGAGTAAATCTAAGACCTTGAAATTATAAGTAAAAATGCTATCCAAATGATGAATTCGAATGTGGTTGATATGATTTTAAAATTCTGGTTGAGAATTGATGAGTTGATTTAGATTTCTATTGAAAAAAAAAAGATGATTCCTGAATTTTGGTTGGAAAGCGATCAATTGAACAAAGCCACAATGAGGATGAATGGGACGAGTCCCTATGATGATGTAAATAATTGGAATGATAATAATGACTTCAGCAAATCACTACAAGATTAGTGGATTGTGCTGATAGATTGCTACTGTTAACACTTGACCTAGTGGATCCAGTTAAGGGATGACAAATTAAAAACCTGCATAACTGAAACTTCCATGGAGGAATGTTCAGATGGAATTTTTGGTCTGATGGACCATTATTGTGTTAAGAATATGAATGATACGTCTCTGAATGAATTGTTATCTAATAATGAGTTCTATATAAAGGATCTTTATCCCATGAATCTGTGGAGAGCTGACCAATCTAAAGAACCCCAGAATTAGTTGGATCTAAAGTCGGATTTGAATTGTAAATAAAAGGGCTTAACAAGGATTTTCGTAGAATCAAGGTCGTCGTGGTGGTAGGAAAAATAATCCCCAACTCGATGAGGAAGAGCTTGACTTGGATGTTCGTAAAACTCTTCATATATCGTAGCCTGGACCTTTCAAGGGTGAAGGGGAAAGGGCTTAACAAGGATTTTCGTATTGATAGGATCAAGGTCGTCGTGGTGGTAGGAAAAATAATCCCCAACTCGATGAGGAAGAGCTTGACTTGGATGTTCGTAAAACTCTTCATATATCGTAGCCTGGACCTTTCAAGGGTGAAGGGGAAAACTTGGGCGAGACTATGGAGAAGTGGATCAAAGCAATGGAAGAGTACTTCGATGTCACCGGGTACAATGAGAAGAGCAAAATGGCTCTTGCAAGGCTGAAGATAGTAGAAACAGCCAGAGTAGCATGGAGAAACCACTACTACGAGACAAACCGTGTGGATCGAAACACTCAGACATGGAATGATCTCAAAATTTACCTAAGGAAGAGATTCTGTCTTCACGGCTTTTTGGAAGCAAAGATGAACGAATGCTTGGAGTTAACCCAGGGGAGCAGAACTATTAAAGTATATCACCAAGTGTTTGCTCTCCTCCTCAAATACCACCGCTGGATGAAGAACAGCTGATGGGTGGCCAGGTTCATTCGAGGACTGAATGAACCTTTGAATATCCTAGTGAAGAATGCCAAGCCAGTTTCCATGGCCGAAGCAGTGCGGATGTGGCGCGAAGGATTTCGCCAAGGCCTTTGATGTCAAGGTCCCGCCGGAGCCAGCACCATCACCTTTCAAAAGGTTTTTAGCTCCAGAAGATGATTCCAACCTTCCACCGTCTAAGAGATATAAGGGTCAAGCCCAAGATATGGGAAGTTCCAGAATGGAAGAAATGTCCTTTTCTTCCCGGAACTCAATCCCTTGGAATTCAACTTCAAAAGTTCCACCCTTGAACAAGGGAGTGAAATGCTATAACTGTCAAGGCTTTGGACATCGCAGTATGGATTGCTCAACTCCATTTGGAACAAGGTCTTGAGGGCGAGAAAATCAAGGATCAAGATTCCAGACTCCAGCTCCTTCCTTCTAGAGTAATCAGGTTTCTTTCCGCCAAAATCAAAGAAATCCCAGAGGTAGACCCTCTAACCAACCTGCAGTTTTAATTCAAAGTAATGCAAGACCTCCGCCTCAGAATAGATCGGCCATCCACTTCCAAGGCAGTAACGCTGGAAGTGATTGAAGAAGAAGAAGATGATGAAAGAGATCATACTGCACCTACAAGATGAGGCCATCTCGCATTTTTTAAGTGGGGTAGGATGTAAGATTCCTACCTCCAACTTTTGAGGTGTATAGGTGTAAGAACCCCCCTTCTGATCTTGTAATTATTCCCCTCTTTGAAATAAAAGAAAGATTCTGTTTTATCCTATTTTGACCTGGAGAGAGAAAATGTCTAGAGAGAGATAATCCAAAATTGAGATATTTTTTGATATAAAAATCCTCCTAGTGTCTAAAATGGTTTCCCCTGAAACAAAAATTCAAAAAGAACTTTCCAATGTGCATTTGGAACTAATTGAAAATAAGTATAAAGGACCTTAGCCTAAGGGTCTGGATTTTCAAAAAACTTTGGATTATGGTCCAATTAGGATTCCTATGGGCCAATAGGATCAATCCAAGTGTGGGGAGGAGATAAATCCAATTTATAAAAGAAAAATACCCAAAAATGAGTAAATGCCCACTTAAGATGAAGAGTTGACTGAGAACAAGGTTGATTATAGTAAAAAAACTATGAATATTACTAAAAAATGAGATATTTTGGGTATAATGATTCAATTTTGACACCTTGGTAAGGAGAAGGGGGCTCTTCAAGGAGGCACCTATTTCACATGTGTGGTGGAGTTTTAAACTCAAAAATATTGTGATATTTTTATCTCTCCTCTCTCCTGGATTAAACCAAATCAAAAGGAAGCTAAACTAGGTCCAAATCTTGTCTAAATTCAGCCAAACTGAACCTGGAAAATTCTAGAAACTAGTTGGACTTGGTTAGAGGCCTCCCTCACCTATAAATAGATCCTTAGCCCTTTGTAAGAAAATATGAGAACTATACCATGCTAGTATTATATACTGAAATAATGATATTTTCTATTATCCTCTAAAAATCCTCTACAAATTGGAGATATTGGAGTTTCTCTCTCTCTCTCTTCAATCTTCCTTGGAGTCTTCATCAACATACCAAACCAATTGATTGGTTGGGGGCCTCTACGTTGATTAAAGAATCAAGCAATCTAGGAGGTAAAGTGTGGTTTATAGTGTCCTTTTTTTTAATCTCCAAATGTTCTCTCTTCTCAACCCCTCTCAAGCTTGAGAAGCATTCAATTGAATGGCTTTTTAATACAATTGAAGTTCTTTAATGAATTGTAGTGATAAAACACATAAATTTTCATTTATGCTTAAATTAAATGTTTTTTTTAAGCATGTCTCTCTCTCCCCCAAAGAATGGTCATTCCTATGATCTATTCTATATTCAAATGAAGCTTCTCATTGGGCAATTCTCTAATCTAAAAGTAATTTCTATGCTTGTCAAATTGAGGCCAAATAAGTGGCTTTTTAATGCTTTTATGCTATTTAATTCATGGAAAAATTAGAAATCAAGTCCATAATTGCATATTGATCCAATTAATGGTTATTCTATCATATTATATTACTAAACTTTATGTTTTTAAAATTATTGAGAATTATCAGTAATAACAACGAAGCTATGGTAAAATTTTTAAAAAATTAACACATAAATCATTTTCATTCATAATATGAAAAGAGGACTTCCTACCATATTCTAGGATTAATAATCCTAGATTAATTGAATGATTCTCATTATAATCATGAAAAATTTAATTTTTATATTTATGCATAAATAGTTAATTAGAAAAAAGAGAAATTTCTAGTAATTCATTTTTATGTTAAAAGAGTAATCCCCATGACAATGAAAATCCATGTATTGAAGTAAGAGAAAAATTGGGATGCTAAAATAATGTATATTTTATTGAAGAATTTTAGTTAAATTTATTTTTTTGCATAGATAAATTTTAATGATGAAAGAGAAATTCCCACCATATTGGAATTCAAATATTTAAATGAGGAAAGTGTAATTTTTAGCATATTGAAATTAATGGGTATTTTATTTAAACTCAAAGATGAATTTTAGATTTAAAAAAATTATCTATGAGAAATGTTTAAATGCTAAAAGAGAAATTCCTATGACATTTAGAATCCCATCATTTAGATGGGAAAAGAGAAATTCCTAGCATATTGAAATTCATGGGTATTTTATTTAAATTCAAAGATGAATTTTAGATAAATTTATTTTATCTATGAGAAATATTTAAATGGTAAAAGAGGAATTCCTATGACATTTGGAATTCCATCATTTAGATGGGAAAAGAGAAATTCCTAGCATATTGAATTAATGGGTATTTTATTTTTATGAGAAATATTGATGATAAAAGAGAAATTTCCATGACGTTGGAATGCAAATAATTAAATGCAAAAAAGAGGAATTTCCATGGTATTTGAGATCCAAGAAATTAAATGGAAAGAAGAGGAATTTTTAGTATAATTCAATTTATGATTATTTATTATCAAAAGTGAAAATATGGGTAGAATTGATTTCTGTAAATCCCATGAATTCTTTTATTCAAAAGAGGAATATTGAATATAATTCAATTGAGGACTTGAGAAGGAATATAGAAATAGTTGTTCAAGAAAAGGAACCTTTAATTAGGCCAAGCAATTGGTAGAAATTTAAAAAAAGTCCCATTATCGAAATCAATCTAGATAAAGCTACTAAATGGGAATAACATGTGAAAGAATGGATGTGGATGTGTATGTGAAAGAATCGATGTGGATGTGTATGTGAAAGAATGGATGTGGATGTGTATGTGGAAGAATGGATGTGGATGTGTATGTGAAAGAATGGATGTGGATGTGTATGTGAAAGGATGTGATATCAATGTGAATGAATGGATGAGATGTAATGTGATGTGAATCAGGATGTGAATGAATAAGATGTGGATGTGTATGTGAATGAATGAGATGTGGATGCATATGTGAATCAGGATGTGAATGAATGAGATGTGGATGTGTATGTGGAAGATTGGATGTGGATGTGGATGTGGATGTGGATGTGGATGTGGATGTGAAAGAATGGATGTGGATGTGTATGTGAAAGGATGTGATGTCGATGTGAGTGAATGGATGAGATGTAATGTGATGTAAATCAGGATGTGAATGAATGAGATGTGATGTCATGTGAAACGGATGTAAATGAATGATATGGGATGTGAATGGATGAGATGTGATGTGATGTGAATTGGGATAAGAATGAGTGAGTTGAGATGTGAAATGAATGTGATCATATGTGATGTAAATTGAGATAGATGTGAATAAATGATATGGGATGTAAATGAATGAGGTGTGATGGGATGTGAATATGGGTAGATGCGAGTGGATGAGATGTGATAAGGATAAATGAGGAAAGATATGATGAGATGAAAAATGATGTAATTGGATGAGAATAGGAATACATATGAATTGGATATGGATTAAGTAATGTGGATAGATGTGGAAGAATGTGAAAGACGAGAGTTCATTATAGAAACTGTATTTATGACCTGTTTTTAAATGACTATTTTATGTCAATAATGCTGGGGAAGCATTTTGACTGTCTTGAGAATGAGGTCATGGAGACCTAACTGATAAAGTTGCAATGGCTGACGGAGATTCAACGGAGGACGTCTCGCATAGCAAGGTCGGCCGAGGTCTTGACCAGCCTCGGTTCGATTTAAATGGTGAGCTTCCGATACGGTGGATGCAGGACCAAGGAAGCTGCCTATGAGTGAAGCACTAGGTGACCTACGAAGGATCCTAGAGGGTGCTGACCATACGGTGCTTGGGCTCTGGGTTGCCGCGAAGATACCCACACGTGCGTCGGGGAAGATATTGGAACAAGGAGTAAGAGTTGTTTTTTGAAACCGGGCATGGATCTGGTTATTGACCTTGCTGTTCCTCAATGGATGAGTCCATGGCTCTTTTATATGGATCTGTTGGTTGATCTTGCTGATCTTCAACGGAGATTCCATCTTGATTTTTATAAGTGAATATATTGTCGGGTACTATGAGCTAGGTGTTAAACAATCCTAAAATGGGATTGATCATGGTGATAGACAATGATTAAGCAACATAATTAAGGTGGGTTATACCACACTAAAAACTCCATGAGAGAGAGGGAGATTGCACACTACACACTTGATCTCTTCTATTTTCATATCACAATGAACCATACAATGATATAGGCTTTCTAGCCTTATCCCACTTTACATGTCATCATCCATGTGGCAACTCCTTTTCCACTCCTTTTGGTCAACACCTCACACACCATACAATATTACATGTGGCATTCTTTTCTTGCCACAATATCTTGCACCTTTAGGGTGCTTTCCCACATACACACAACACCACAATTTTATCTCTCAATACCCCCTCTTAATCGAGGTGTTCCACAACTCACCCATCACCCATCATAATGTAGCATTGCATAACCGCTCACAATGTAGCATTGCACAACCGCAATCGCTACCTCTCAACATTCCCCCCCCTCAATGATACATTGGAGTGTCCATCAACCAAACATGTGTGCGCGTGTCTACCATCTTAGACACCTAGTCCATTTTGAGCTGACTCGCTTACAGCGAAACCACTTAGTCTGGTTTGAACGTAGAAGTTCGGGTGGGAACCAACCCATGCGCATGCACCTCACACGTGCATCACTCATGCACACATCACGCAACAACCATTTCGAGCTTCTAGGTGAGCTCGGGCAGGGCGACCCTCATACCATGGATGATTACAAAATTTTGTTGTTTTTGAGCATGCATGCTCGTGGACGATTGTCCATCATCATATTTGGGTTCAAAATAAAATTACAAACCCCTTGGTCACAACCGGGCAGGGGACCCTTGATGTGTGTGTGAACATGTATCAACCAGTTCTTTCACTTGTGTTTTTACAAGTATTCAAAACCATGTGAACTCAGGCTTATGACGGAATGGTGTGAAACAACCCTTACTCCATTAAGGGTAAGTTGAACCAAACAACAAAAAAAACATTTTAATTTCTTTATTTAGCAGTTGTGCGTCAGGTAGTTGTGCCTGCTGTTGAATGCTCGAGCTGTTTTTGTAGCACAAACAGAGTCCAGTCTTTATGCTGGTCTACGCGCCAATTTTGGGACCCACAACCAGTGGGTCTTCTCCTTCCTTGCCTCGCCAAGCCATGGCGACCTTCTTCCTACTGCTGTTGTAGAATATGAGACGATGCCAGTCCTGTGCTGCCCGCTTTGTCTGTAGCTTTTACCATCCTCACTGCCCTGTTGAAGCTACATCCTCACTGCCCTGCTACCTTAAAGTTCATGCTTCCTCTCCTTCGCCTTCTGCTGATATTACTGCTTCTTCGCCTCCTGCTAATATTGCTACTTCTTCCTTTTCTTCCTCCCCAATTTCTTCTCCTTGTTTCTGCTTTCCGGCCTGTCTCATGGAAACCTCTTCCTCTTGCACAAGATTAGTGAATTGTGTTGATAGATTGCTACTGTTAACACGACCTAGTGGATCCAGTTAAGGGATAACAAATTAAAAACGTGCATAACTGAAACTTCCATGGAGGAATGTTCAAATGGAATTTTTGGTCTGATGGACCATTATTGTGTTAAGAATATGAATGATATGTTCTGAATGAATTGTTATCTGATAATGAGTTCTATATAAGCAATCTTTCTCCCATGATTCTGTGGAGAGCTGACCAATCTAAAGAACCCCAGAATCAGTTGGATCTAAAGTTGGACTTGAATTGTAAATAAAAGGACTTAACAAGAATTTTCGTATTGATAGGATCATGGATCGAGGTCGTCGTGGTAGGAATAATAACCCCCAACTCGATGAGGAAGAGCTCGACTTGGATGTTCGTAAAACTCTTCATAGATCGCAACAGCCTGGACCCTTCAAGGGTGAAGGGGAAAACTTGGGTGAGACTGTGGAGAAGTGGATCGAAGCAATGGAAGAGTACTTCGATGTCACTGGGTACAATGAGAAGAGCAAAATGGCTCTTGCAAGGCTGAAGATAGTAGAAACAGCCAGAGTAGCATGGAGAAACCACTACGAGACAAACCGTGTGGATCGAAACACTCAGACATGGAATGATCTCAAAATTTACATAAGGAAGAGATTCTGTCCTCTCAGTTTTTTCGAAACAAAGATGAACTAATTCTTAGAGTTAACCCAAGGGAGCAGAACTATTGAAGTATATCACCAACAAGCATTCGCTCTCCTCCTCAAATACTCGCCATCGCTGGATGAAGAACAGCTGATGGCCAGGTTCATTCGTGAACGAACTTTGAATATCCTAGTGAAGAATGCCAAGCCAGTTTCCATGGCCGAAGCAGTGTGGGTGGCGCGAAGGATTTCGCCAAGGCCTTTGATGTCAAGGTCCCGCCGAAGCTAGCACCATCACCTTTAAAAAGGTTTTTAGCTCCAGAAGGTGATTCCAACCTTCCACCGTCTAAGAGATATAAGGGTCAAGCCCAAGATATGGGAAGTTCCAGAATGGAAGAAATGTCCTTTTCCCAGCACTCAATCCCTTGGAATTCAACTTTAGAAGTTCCACCCTTGAACAAGGGAGTGAAATGCTATAACTGTCAAGGATTTGGACATCGCAGTATGGATTGCTCAACTCCTTTTGGAACAAGGTCTTCAGGGTGGGAAAATCAGGGATCAAGATTCCAGACTCCAGCTCCTTCCTTCCAGAGTAATCAGGTTTCTTTCCGCCAAAATCAGAGAAATCCCAGAGGTGGTAGACCCTCTAACCAACCCGCAGTTTTAATCCAAAGTAATGCAAGACCTCCGCCTCTCAGAATAGGGGAAGTCAAAGAGAGATGTTCCCAAATCGGCCGTCCACTTCCAAGGCAGTAACGCTGGAAGTGATTGAAGAAGAAGAAGATGATGAAAGAGATCATACTCCACCTAAGAGATGAGGACATCTCGCGTTTTTAAGTGGGGTAGGATGTAAGATTCCTCCCTCCAGCTTTTGAGGTGTACAGGTGTAAGAACCCCCCCTTCTGATCTTGTAATTATTCCCCTCTTTGAAATAAAAGAAAGATTCTATTTTACCCTGGAGAAAGATTTTGTTTTACCCTATTTTAACCTGGAGAGAGAAAATGTCTAGAGAGAGGTAATCCAAAATTGAGATATTTTTGGATATAAAAATCCTCCTAGTGTCTAAAATAGTTTTCCTTGAAATAGAAATTCAAAAATAACTTTCCAATGTGCATTTGGGATCAATTAAAAATAAGTATAAAGGACCTTAGCCTAAGGGTCTAGATTTTCATAAATTTTTAGATTATGGTCCAATTAAGGTTCCTATGGGCCAATAGGATCAATCCAAGTGTGGGGAGGAGATAAATCCGATTTATAAAAAAAAATACCCAAAAATGAGTAAATTCCCACTTAAGATGAAGAGTTGACTCAGTACAAGGTTTATTAGTAAAAAACTATGAATATTACTAAAAAAATGAGATATTTTGGGTATAATGATTCAATTTTGACACCTTGGTAAGGAGAAGGGGGCTCTTCAAGGAGGCACCTATTTCACATGTGTGGTGGAGTTTTAAACTCAAAAATATTGTGATATTTTTACCTCTCCTCTCTGCTGGATCAAGCCAAATCAAAAGGGAGCCAAACTAGGTCCAAATCTTGTTTAAATTCAGCCAAACAGAACTTGGAAAATTCTAGAAACTAGTTGGACTTGGTTAGAGGCCCCCCTCACCTATAAATAGATCCTTAGTCCTTTGTAAGAAAATATGAGAACTATACCATGCCAATATTATATTATGCAGCAAATGGCTGCAGTCAGCCGCCCGCCGATGCTATACACACAGAGAAGTTATCCTCAAAATCTTGAAGGCCATGGAAGAACAAGAGGCAAGATACCAAGTGTTAGAAGGGCACAACCAAATGCTAATCAAATCCGTAGTTCAAAGGATCAAAGAGAACATGGAGATGAAGGCATAAGTCGAACAAGCCAAGGATCAGCTCTAAAGAAGGGCAACATACATGTAAGGTTCCCTCCTTCCAAAATAGAGGAAACACTTAAGATAGTCCACTAAGTCTTATCTTGGAGAAAATTTCCTACTCATCGACACCTTGACCATGCAGAGATTCAAGGATACGATTCATAGGTAAGACCTAGTTCTATCCCGCAACAGCAGGGGGAGCATGGTCTTCTAAAAATCAAATCACCCATAGGGTAATTGATTATAATTTGGGCAACTACTAGTCTTGATTCCTAGACACAACAATTTTTTCCTCATCCATGCAAGGCACAGCTCTGCTGGCCTACTCTTCTAGAATAGAATTGCCCGAGAACCTATTTATCTAGGGTAGGGCTTTCACTTAATATGTTGGAAAGCTACCCGACTAATCGGGTCCACCTGTCCGTAGGATGGTGCCGGGCATTCCATCCTCCCACTTTTCACCCTACTCACGCGTCAATTTTATTTTCTAATTAATCCTACCACACTGTTTGACATAAATAAACATGTTCCTTAATTAAGGCCCTTTTTACAAGGTTTGTTAAAACAGCATTTTTTCACAGTACAATAATGCCAAAGACAAGATTTATATAAAAAAAGTTTATACATGAATCAATTCCATACAAGCCAAACTTGCTCTCTTATTCTTTTCCTTTATACTACCGATGATCTAGAATTTGGCCTTCCAGCCTCTACATGTTGGGCAAAACCCTACGGGACCATACACCTCATCGTCGGCGGCTATTGGCGAGGACTCAAGCCGGCATGTCGCCCTCTCAAGCTCCGTCGCTCGATCCTCCCGCCCCTCAGAGGGATGTCTATGCACTAGGGTGGGCTAATTCACCGCACTAGCCTGGGCCCTCAAAACTAGGTAGCATCACAATCACTCACCTCAATTGACAAACCTCATTCTCCTAATGGTATGAGGGATACCATGGGCCAGTCCGGGCCTTACTAACGTCTCTGCCGTCCGGCTATACAAGCACAAGAACAGGGCAGCGTCAAGGTAGAGCCGATCTTACAATTGGTATCAAAGCCGATCTTAGCTCCTTACTAGGACTTGCCATTTAAGGACTATTGTGCAATGTATGTTTTACCTAACATAATGCTAAAAACAAGTTGAATTAATGATTGAATGATTGTAGGAAGAGGAAGATGCCTACTCAAAGTTTCTAGTTTTCCAATGCATCTTCGAAACTGCTAGTCACTCTCCTCAAATTTCGAGTTCCATGACACCATGGTGCAGATACTAGAGAAGATGTCCCTCCCCCATTTCTCTCATATCAAAAGAGGATGGGGTAGAGATTTCTAGAGTCATGGGCCGAGATATTTCTTCATTCGAGCGGATCGAATTGGGAACCTTACCATCGACCTAAAGCGGATTTTTGGATTGAAAAGTTGAAGATGATCCATTTATTTTGGTTCGTCGGTACTCCCAGGGCCAACACCTCTCTGACTATAGATGGGATTTGTATACCTCAGGATCACTGGGTGTATGATGAGTGATGTAGATTTTACCTTGCTGCTGACAGAGTAGCTGTGTTAGTACCTATCCCAATCCAGAGTCTACCACCCTTACCATCAATTTTTTGAGTCTTAAAAACTACAGCGGAACCCCCATACTTCACCTATGTGGACCGCTCTACCCTTATGGCATAGTCAAGCTTAGGAATTTCCCTTGATGGCAAATAAGACTAATTATATTAGTCTTATATTTGGAAATAAAATGATTTCAATGTTTTACTCTCCAAAATAAGCGTTGTGCAAGTATGAATCTTGTAATCTTAAAATTATTTTTACAATGATGGCCAGGACGATCAGCCTCCACTTCCCAATGCGCTTTACACTGATATCCAGGAGAAGAAGCTCCTATTCAAGCAAATGCAACCTCCCTCCTTTAAAGGAGGGGGTTCAAAGATTGAGAAGGATGCTGAAGTGTGGATTGAAGCGATGGACTATTATTTCTCTACTGCTGGTATTGGAGTAGCAAATCAGTCTATGCTTGCACGATTTTGCCTCATCAGAGATGCTAAACTCTAGTGGAAACAGTGGTGCCATGACAAGGGAGTCACTGAGCATTCTCAAACGTGGGAAGACATCAAGCAGGCCGTGAAGGAAAGATATCTTCCCCCATCCCACAAATCCATAAAGATGATTGAGTTTTTTAGTCTTAGGCAGTATAGCTTAACTCTTGAGGACTACTATTCCAAATTTATCACTCTTCGGAAGAATGCCCCAGCTATGACTACTTCTCAGCAAGTGGCCCGTTTTTGCCAAGGGTTAAATGAACCCTTAGATTCCCGCCTTGAAGCAATGAGGCCTAGCACATTACAGGATGCTCTCATACGAGCAAAGCCCCTTGTGAAAGAAATGAGGACTGACAAATCTAAGCCTCAAAAAAGAGATCTTACCCTGAGGCAAATCTTAAAGATCAACCCTACAAGAAACCCCAACAGAATTTCCCCTACTACAACAGAGAGCGGCAAAGCAACTCTTTTATCCCCCGCTCGTATGCTGTGCTTCTTCCAGAGAAGGCCCTCTGTGTTTTGAATAATGCAATGAGCCGGGACACTTTAGGGCCAACTATCCCAAGATGGCAACATCATTCCCCCACGGTGGTAGAGGAAATCAAGGCCGTGGAACCCCTATCCACCAAGGTGCAAGAGGCGATGGACGTGGCAGAGGCAGCAGAGGAGCAGTTGCTAGGACCGCCTGTATTATAAGTGAAGAACTGACCTTGGAAATGGCTGAAGAAGAGCGTGCCACCATCCATGCGACATTAGAACACCATCCATGTGACAGTAGAACACCAAGGTCTGAATAAACAATTTGGTGTAATCCAAATCCCAACCACTCATCACGGTAAGCCATTCCAGCTTTTGATTGATTGTGGCAGTACCCATTCATTTCTTTCTCCTAGGTGTTTGCAAAAATTAAACTTGGATCAAAAAATAGCTAGAAGAATGATTGTAGAGTTAGCCAGTGGGAAAGATGTAGTATCTCGCCACTCTGTAGGAAACCTTGATTTTGAGCTGGGTAATGAGCAAACTCATGGTGGCCACTTTAGAGTCTTGCCATTAGGAATTTATGATGGAATCCTTGGGATGGACTGGTTAAACAAAGCTAGCATTCACTATAACCAGGGGAGTATCACTTTTGAAAATGAGCATGGCCAAGTAATATCCATTCAGGGGATAACAAGAAAACCTAAATCTAGGGTAGTCAAGGCAAAACATCTTCTCAAGGGAGCACGTAAGGGTCAGAAAATTTTCTTAGCCAAGCTCAACAAAGCCATTGAACCTAGTAATAAGGAGGCAGAACCCTCTTGGCTCCAAGAATTCTCTAACATCTTCCCTGTGATGACGAGCTTACAGGGCTACCGCCTCCTCGAGAAGTCGATCATGAAATCGAGGTAATCCCTGGAGCTCAACTTGTCTCAAAAATGCCCTATAAAATGTCCCTTCCTGAAGCCATTGAACTTAAAGAGCAACTTTCCCAACTCATTGAGCAAGGATTCGTACACCCCAATAGCTCTCCTTGGGAGGCACCTGTTCTTTTCCAAAAAAATAAGGACGGAACTCTCCGCCTCTGCATAGATTATAGAAGGCTAAATCAAGTCACTATCAAGAATAAGTATCCTAACCCTCGCATCGACGAACTTCTTGACAGGCTTCATGGGGCCAAAGTTTTCTCAAAAATAGATTATAGGTTTGGTTACTATCAGATCAGAGTCAAGGAAGCAAATATACCCAAGACAGCCTTCAATACCCGTTATGGCCACTATGAGTTTACTGTAATGTCATTCGGGTTAACCAATGCTCATGCAACCTTCAACCACCTAATGCAAGATATATTCCGTCCTCACTTGGATGAATTTGTGCTTGTTTTTTTTAATGACATCTTAATCTACTCCAAATCAATGGAAGAGCATGAGGAGCATGTGCGTAGAGTTCTGCAACAATTGCTGTGCAGACACAAACTCTATGCCAAGAAGAGCAAATGTACTTTCTTTACTCATCAAATTGAGTATCTTGGGTTCATCGTCTCCAAAGATGGCATCTCAATAGACCCCACCAAGATCAAAGATATTCTGGAGTGGCCACCCCCTAAATCAGTTCGTGAAGTTTGTGGGTGTTTGGGAATCACGGGATGGTATAGGATTTTTATCAAAGATTATGTAGCTGCAACTTTGACAGATCTTCTTAAGAAGGATTGCAAAATAGTGTGGCTACCAATCCATCAAAACAGTTTTGATCAACTCAACGTTATTATTACTTCTGCCCCAGTCCTGAAACTTCTTGATTTCACCAAGGAATTTGAAGTGGTTAACTGATGCCAGTAGTCTAGCACTTGGTGGTGTCTTAGGCTAAGAAGGAAGACCAGTCGCTTATACTTCCCACAAGTTGAAGCAATATGAAGCAAATTATGCCACTCATGATTTGGAACTCTTAACAGTTATTCATTGCCTCAAATTATGGAGACATTATCTCTTGGGGGGGCAAATTCCAACTTGTAAATGACAAAAGTCTGAAGTGGATCTTCACCCAGCCTAACCTCAACATGCGACAAAGGAGATGGATTGAAACTCTACAAGAATATGACTTCGACATCAAATTCCACCCTGGGAAAGATAATGTGGTAGCAGATGCACTTAGCCCGCCGCAAATCTTTCTTAAGTGCAATTTCAATGCCAAATAATCCCATACTGGTTAAGGTGGAAGAAGTCTCATCTCATGATCCAGAAGGGGAAAATTCAGAGAAAGAGAAGAATCTAATCAAGGGATACTCCACTCATGAACAAGGAAGCCTCTAGTTAAATCAAAGGCCATGTATACCTAAGGATCTTGCTTTAAAGAAACTAATCCTCCATGAAGCTCATGATAGTCCTGCACAGCAGCAGGACACCCAGGCTATGCAAAAACATTAAATGCCGTAAGAAGGAGCTTTCATTGGGCAGGCTTGAAAAATGATGTCCTTCGATACTTGAAGCAATGTCTCTCATGCCAAAGGATCAAAGTTGAAAGGGTCAAGATGCCTCTGGGAAACATTAACCCTTGGATATTCCCCAAATGAAGTGGGAGTGCATTAATATGGATTTTGTCACAAGTCTCCCCACTGTACAAGGAGGATATGACTCCATTCTGGTAGTAGTGGACTTACTTACCAAAGTAGCTCACCTTATACCAGCAAAGAAGACCTTCAAAGCTTCAAATATTCATCAAGGAAGTCTTCAAACTTCATGGTCTCCCAAAAAGGATAGTAAGTGACTAGGATTTTGACTTCACTTCAAAGTTCTGGCAGTCCTTATTTCAAGCCCTGGGCACTCAACCTTGCTTTAGCACAACTTATCATCCAGAGACTGATGGCCAGACTGAGAGAGTCAATCAGGTAATTTAATACATTCACATAGCATATTGTGGACGAGAACCAAGAAGATGGATTCAATACCTTCCTCTAGTAGAATTTGCCTTAAATACATCTTATCATCAGAGCATATAGGAATGTCACCATTCAAAGCACTCTATGGGCAAGAATGCTTATCTCCTCTAAATTTCTCTCATCAGACCATAAGAGTTGAGGCATCTAGGGAAATTCTTGAAGAGATGGAGGAACAAACCAAGGCAATCCAAAAGGATATTAAGCTGCTCAAGATCGGCAAAAGCATTATGCTGACACCACCAAGAGGCCTGAAAGGATCTTCAAGGAAGGAGACAAAGTTCTTCTACGAGTGAGACCCAAACAAAGTTCTCTATCACTTGGGAAATATAAGAAGCTCAGTCCTAGGAATTGTGGTCCCTATACAGTTATCAAGTGTCTAGGTAAAAGTGCCTATAAACTCCAACTCCCAGCAGCCCATATCAAAGTCTACAATGTATTTCATGTAAGTTTATTAAAACCTTATGTACCCAGTCTCGATCATATTCTTGATGATGAACAAGTTGTAATCCCTACTCAAGGAGTCCTTGAGCCCAGTAGGATCATAGATTCTAGGGAAAGGCAACTCTGAAATAGAACTCTTGTAGAACATCTAGTACAGTGGAAAGATTATCCTGGAGAGGATGCAACTTGGGAAGATGAAGCTACACTCTTAAAGGATTATCCCCAATTCATGAGACGAGATGAAGACATCTTGATTTCTTTAAGGGGGGAAGGATGTAACATACCCATCTTCACTGATGATAAAGAAATGTCCATGTAATAGATGAATTTGTGAGTTTTTATGGTATAAAAATCAATGATTTTATTAAATGTGCCATTTCTACTTAGAATCTTCAAAATCCAAGCCCAAATTTAGAATCTATGGACAATCTTACCCTAATATAGGATTTTACAGCATCCAAAACGGACACTGGATCAAGCTTATACGCAAATTTTGGTTATTTTTAGTTAAAAAACCACAACCTTTAAACCGTAATAAATGCATGATCGGGCATCCGATCGACAAACGGTCTGCACCCCAACAACCAGGGGAACATCCCGGACAAAAAAAAAAAATTCGCCCCCCCAAGCGGTCCAGCATGCAAATCAAGGCCGACACCCCAAATTTGGAGACCTCGCCCCCAAAAAAGGGACCGTACACACTCACCAGGGTGCCTGTACAATGGCCGCACAAGAACCAAAGGTCGGCCACCCACTGTGGTCCACACGCACCGCTACATGGACACCCATTCTCCCTCCAACCAAATAAGGTACATGCGTACCACTCCTTTCCCTGTTAACTGCCACATACCTTTCCCCCAAAGCCATGCAGGCCACTGATCCATAGCCTTTGCTGGCACACTGTCCTTTCGACCGTGCTTTGCGTAGCGCCCACACCCATACCCCACAGCTATATAAACCCCTGGGATGCTCCATGGACAGCACGCTTTTCTGCGTACCCTATACTCTACCGTGTCACCGTCTGTGTATCGCCATCTGTCCCCTGCACAGTGTACCTGCTATAGTACAGCCGCCCCTTGCGCAGTGTACCTGCTATAGTACATCCGCCCCTTGCTGCTGCCCCTCTCAACACCCCCTCATCTGCCACTTTTTAGATAAGGTAACTTTCCTCTACTCCCCCCTTATTAGAAGGTAGTGTCCTTAGCTCTTCTCCCCCCCTGTGAAGAGACTTACAGCAGCACCCTTCTCCCCTTCAGCAAAACGTTTTTGTTAAGGACATCTCACAAATCCCCCCCATTTGCGAAACGATCTCGGAATTGAGATCTGACTGGAGCGTTTTGACCGCGACAGCGAGCCCTACAAGGCAACGTCTAAGATAGCCCCATCTCGGAAACGCCAGAATATTGCCTCGGGAGAAGCGTGCAACAATGAGTTTAGAGAAGATGCTCCTAATGCAGCTCCAACACTCCCGTTTTACAAGCTCCTCAAGGAAATGGTGGCCAGGTTATCTTTTAAAGAAGAGTTTTTTTTCTTTAATATTAATGTTAATAAATGTGTATCTTTTCGTTAAAAATAAAAAATTGTATGAAGCTACGATTTGAAGTGATGCTGTATTCAATGAATTGTATTGAAATTGTTATCTTTAAGAGAAAGAGTGCAAGTTTTTCTTGGCTTCGACTCTAACTCCGTTCCATGCTTGTGTAGCCGGGTGTCGTTCACTAGCAAAGCCCAAGAATGGCCCAAGGTATCCTTCATACCATTGGGAGGATAAGATTAGCCGATTGAGGCGAGAGATTATGACGCTGTCTAGTTCTAAGGGCCCACGCTAGTGCGGTGAATAAACCCACCCTAGTGCGCAGACATCCCTCTGAGGGGCGACGGGAGGATCGAGCGACGGAGCCTGAGAGGGAGACAAGCCAACTTGAGTCCTCGCCCCGACGGCCGAAGATGTGTATGGTCCCGTAGGGTTTTGCCCAGCATGTAGAGGCTGGAAGGCCGAATTCTAGATCATCTCGGCAGTATAAAGGAAAAGAATAAGAGAGCCGGTTTGGCTTGTATGGAATTGATTCATGTATAAACGTTTTTTATGCATCTTGTCTTTGGCATTATTGTACTATGGAAAAAGGCTATTTTAACAAACCTTGTGAAAAGGGCCTTAATTAAGGAACATGTTTATTTATGTGAAACAATGTGGTAGAATTAATTAGAAAACAAAATTGATACGTGATTTTGTCACAAGTCTCCCCACTGTAGAAGGAGGATATGACTCCATTCTGGTAGTAGTGGACTTACTTACCAAAGTAGCTCACCTTATACCAGCAAAGAAGACCTTCAAAGCTTCTGATGTTGCTCGAATATTCATCAAGGAAGTCTTCAAACTTCATGTCTCCCAAAAAGGATAGTAAGTGACTGGGATTCTGACTTCACTTCAAAGTTCTGGCAGTCCTTATTTCAAGATCAACCTTGCTTTAGCACAGCTTATCATCCAGAGACCAATGGCCAAGCTGAGAGAGTCAATCAGGTACTTGAAGACATTCTCATAGCATATTGTGGACGGGAACCAAGAAGATGGATTCAATACCTTCCTCTGGTAGAATTTGCCTAAAATACATCTTATCATCAGAGCATAGGAATGTCACCATTCAAAGCACTCTATGGGCAAGAATGCTTATCTCCTCCAAATTTCTCTGATCTGACCATAAGAGTTGAGGCATCCAAGAAAATGCTCGAAGATATGGAGGATCAAAACCAAGGCCATCCAAAAGGATATTAAAGCTGCTCAAGATCGGCAAAAGCATTACGCTAACACCAAGAGGTCTGAAAGGAGCTTCAAGGAAGGAGACAAAGTTCTTCTACAAGTGCAACCCAAACGAAGTTCTCTATCACTTGGGAAATATAAGAAGCTCAGCCCTAGGTATTGTGGTCCCTATACAGTTATCAAGTGTCTAAGTAAAAGTGCTTATAAACTCCAGCTCCCAGCCCATATCAAAGTCTACAATGTATTTCATGTAAGTTTGTTAAAACCTTATGTACCCAGTCTCGATCATATTCTTGATGATTAACAAGTTGTAATCCCTACTCAAGGAGTCCTTGAATTACAACCCGGTAGGATCATAGATTCTAGGGAAAGGCAACTCTGAAATAGAACTCTTGTAGACCATCTAGTACAGTGGAAAGATTACCCTGAAGAGGATGCAACTTGGGAAGATGAAGCTACACTCTTAAAGGATTATCCCTTATTCCTGACGAGATGAGGACATCTCAATTTCTTTAAGGGCAGAAGTAACATACCCATCTTAACTAATAAAGAAATGTCCATGTAATAGATGAATTTATGAGTTTTTTTGGTATAAAAATCAATGATTTTATTAAATGAGCCATTTCTACTTAGAATCTTCAAAATTTGAGCCCAAATTTGGAATCTACGGGTGATTTTTCCCTAATATAGGATTTTACAGCATTTAAAACGGACACCGGATCAAGCTTATACGTAAATTTTGGTTATTTTTAGTTAAAAAGCCACGTTCTTTAAACCTTAATAAATGCACGACTGGGCGTCCGATCGACAAACGGTCTGCACCCCAACGACCAAGGGAACATCCCGAATAAAAAACAATTTCATCCCCCGGGCGGTCCAGCACGCAAATCGAGGCCGACGACCCAAATTTGGAGACCTCGCCCCCAAAAAGGGACTATACACACTCACCAGGGTGCCCGTACAATGGCTGCACAAGAACCAAAGGTCGGCCACCCACTGTGTGTACCACACGCACTGCTACGTGGACACCTATGTTGCCTCTGACCAGATAAAGTACATGCGTACCACTCCTTTCCTTGTGTTAACCTCTACCACCGTACCTTTTCCCTAGAGCCATGCAGGCCACTGATCCATAGCCTTTGCCGGCACACCATCCTTTCGACCGTGCTTTGCGTAGCGCCCACACCCGTACCCCACAGCTATATAAACCCCTAGGGTGCTCCATGGGCCAACACGCATTTTTGCGTACCCTATACTACCGCCATCTGTCCCTACGTAGTGTACTTGCTGCAGTACAGTCTCCCCTCTCAACACCCCCTCATCTGCCACTTTTCAGATAAGGCAACTTTTCTCTACTCCCCCCTTGTTAGAAGGCAGTGTCCTTAGCTCTTCTCCTCCCCCTCCCCCCTCTTGTTAAAAGGCAGTGTCCTTAGCTCTTCTCCTCCCCCCCCGTGAAGAGATTTACAGCAGCACCCTTCTCCCTTTCAGCAAAACGTTTTTGTTAAGGACATCTCACAAAATCCCCCCCCCCATTTAGGTGGACTTTAGCAAGAGGTTTTGGCCTTAGAGAGGGTTCATGCGCTGTGCTCTTTTGCTCATACGGTGAGCAAACGATCTCGAAATTGAGATCTGACTGGAGCGTTTTGACCACGACTGTGAGCCCTACAAGACGACATCTAAGATGGCCCCATCCTGGAAACGCCAGAATATCGCCTCGAGAGAAGCATGTAACAATGAGATTAGAGAAGATACTCCTAATGCACGGCTCCAACCCTCCCGTTACAAGCTCCTCAAGGAAATGGTGGCCAGGTTAGCTTGGTTATCTTTTAAAGAAGAGTTTTTTTTCTTTAATATTAATGTTACTAAATGTGTATCTTTTCCTTTAAGAAAAAATAAAATAAAATTGTATGAAGCTATGATTTGAAGTGATGCTGTATTCAATGAATTGTATTGAAATTGTTATCTTTAAGAGAAAGAGTGCAAGTTTTTCGTGGCTTTGATGCTAACTCCGTTCTGTGCTTGTGTAGCCGGGCGGTGTCGTTAGCAAAGCTCGGGAATGATGCAAGGTATCCCTCATACCATATTGAGAGAATAAGGTTCGCCGATTGAGGCGAGAGATTATGATGCTGTCTAGTTCTGAGGGCCATAGTGCGGTGAATAAGCCCACCCTAGTGCACAGACATCCCTCTGAGGGGCGGGAGGATCGAGCGATGGAGCTTGAGAGGGCGACAGGCAGACTTGAGTCTTCGCCAGCGCGACCAAAGATGAGGTGTATGGTCCCGTAGGATTTTGCCCAGCATGTAGAGGCTAGAAGGCTGAATTCTAGATCATCGGCAGTATAAAGGAAAAGAATAAGAGAGCCGGTTTGGCTTGTATGGAATTGATTCATGTATAAACGTTTTTTTATGCATCTTGTCTTTGGCATTATTGTACTATGAAAAAAGGCTGTTTTAACAAACCTTGTGAAAAGGGCCTTAATTAAGGAACATGTTTATTTATGTCAAACAGTGTGGTAGAATTAATTAGAAAACAAAATTGACGCGTGATTTTGTCACAAGTCTCCCCACTGTACAAGGAGGATATGACTCCATTCTGGTACAAGGAGGATATGACTCCATTCTGGTAGTAGTGGACTTACTTACCAAAGTAGCTCACCTTATACCAGCAAAGAAGACCTTTAAAGCTTCTGACGTTGCTCAAATATTCATCAAGGAAGTCTTCAAACTTCATGGTCTCCCAAAAAGGATAGTAAGTGACCGGGATTCTCACTTCACTTCAAAGTTCTGGCAGTCCTTATTTCAAGCCCTGGGCACTCAACCTTGCTTTAGAACAGCTTATCATCTAGAGACCGATGGCCAGACTAAGAGAGTCAATCAGGTAATTGAAGACGTTCTCATAGCATACTGTGGATGGGAACCAAGAAGATGGATTTAAAGAAGAGTTTTTTTTCTTTAATATTAATGTTAATAAATGTGTATCTTCTCGTTTAAAAAAAATTGTATGAAGCTACGATTTGAAGTGATGCTATATTCAATGAATTGTATTGAAATTGTTATCTTTAAGAGAAAGAGTGCAAGTTTTTCTTGGCTTTGACGCTAACTCCATTCCGTGCTTGTGTAGCCGGGCGTCGTCATTAGCAAAGCCCGAGAATGGCCCAAGGTATCCTTCATACCATTGGGAGAATAAGGTTCGCCAATTGAGGCGAGAGATTATGACACTGTCTAGTTCTAAGGGCCCAGGCTAGTGCGGTGAATAAACCCACCCTAGTGTGCAGACATCCCTCTGAGGGGCGGAAGGATCGAGCGACGGAGCCTGAGAGGGAGACAAGCCGAATTGAGTGCTCGCCCCCGGCGACCGAAGATGAGGTGTATGGTCCCGTAGGGTTTTGCCCAGCATGTAGAGGCTGGAAGGCCGAATTCTAGATCATCGGTAGTATAAAAGAAAAGAATAAGAGAGCCGGTTTGGCTTGTATGGAATTGATTCATGTAAAAACTTTTTTTATAAATCTTGTCTTTGGCATTATTGTACTGTGGAAAAAGGCTTTTTTAACAAACCTTATGAAAAGGGCCTTAATTAAGGAACATGTTTATTTATGTCAAACAGTGTGGTAAAATTAATTAGAAAACAAAATTGACGTGTGATTTTGTCACAAGTCTCCCCACTATACAAGGAGGATATGACTCCATTCTGGTAGTAGTGGACTTACTTACCAAAGTAGCTCACCTTATACCAGCAAAGAAGACCTTCAAAGCTTCTGATGTTGCTCGAATATTCATCAAGGAAGTCTTCAAACTTCATGGTCTCCCAAAAAGGATAGTAAGTGACCGGGATTCTGACTTCACTTCAAAGTTCTGGCAGTCCTTATTTCAAGCTCAACCTTGGTTTATAGCACAGCTTATCATCCAGAGACTGATGGCCAAATGACTGAGAGAGTCAATCAGGTACTTGAAGACATTCTCATAGCATATTGTGGACGGGAACCAAGAAGATGGATTCAATACCTTCCTCTGGTAGAATTTGCCTTAAATACATCTTATCATTAGAGCATAGGAATGTCACCATTCAAAGCACTCTATGGGCAAGAATGCTTATCTCCTCTAAATTTCTCTCATCAGACCATAAGAGTTGAGGCATCCAGGAAAATGCTCGAAGAGATGGAGGAACAAACCAAGGCAATCCAAAAGGATATTAAAGGTGCTCAAAGATCGGCAAAAGCATTGTGCTGACACCAAGAGGTTTGAAAGGATCTTCAAGGAAGGAGACAAAGTTCTTCTACCAGTGCGACACAAACGAAGTTCTCTATCACTTGGGAAATATAAGAGGCTCAACCCTAGGTATTGTGGTCCCTATACAGTTATCAAGTGTCTAGGTAAAAGTGACTATAAACTCTAGCTCCCAGCCCATATCAAAGTCCACAATGTATTTCATGTAAGTTTGTTAAAACCTTATGTACCCAATCTCGATCATATTCTTGATGAGGAACAAGTTGTAATCCCTACTGAAGGAGTCCTTGAATTACAGTTGAGTAGGATCATAGATTCTAGGGAAAGGCAACTCCGAAATAGAACTCTTGTAGAATATCTAGTACAGTGGAAAGATTATCCTGAAGAGGATGCAACTTGGGAAGATGAAGTTACACTCTTAAAGGATTATCCTCAATTCATATGACAAGATGAGGACATCTCGATTTCTTTAAGGGGGGAAGGATGTAACATACCCATCTTCACTGATAAAGAAATATCCATGTAATAGATGAATTTATGAGTTTTTATGGTATAAAAATCAATGATTTTATTAAATGAGCCATTTCTACTTAGAATCTTCAAATTATGAGGCCAAATTTAGAATTTATAGGTAATTTTTCCCTAATATAGGATTTTACAGCATCCAAAACGGACACTGGATCAAGCTTATACGCAAATTTTGGTTATTTTTTGTTAAAAAGCCACGACCTTTAAACCTTGATAAATGCACGACCGGGTGTCCGATTGACAAACGGTCTGCACCCCAATGACCAGGGGAACATCTCGGACAAAGAAAATTTTTGCCCCCCCAAGCGGTTTGGCACGCAAATCGAGGCCGACACCCCAAATTTGGAGACCCCGCTCCCAAAAAGAGACCGTACACACTCACCAGGGTGACCTTACAATGGCCGCACAAGAACCAAAGGTCGGCCACCCACTGTGTGGTCCACACGCATTGCTACGTGGACACCCATGCTGCCTCTGACCAGATAAGGTACATGCGTACCACTTCTTTTCCTGTTACCCGCCACCGTACCTTTCCCCCAGAGCCATGAAGGCCACTGATCCACAGCCTTTGTTGCCACACTGTCCTTTCGACCGTGCTTTGTACAGCGCCCACACCCATACCCCACAGCTATATAAATCCCTAGGATGCTCCATGGGCAGCACGCATTTTTGCATACCCTATACTCTGCCGTGTCGCCATCTGTACTGCCATCTGTCCCTGTGCAGTGTACTTGCTGTAGTACAGCCGCCCCTTGCTGCCGCCCGTCTCAACACCCCCTCATCTGCCACTTTTCAGATAAGGTAACTTTCCTCTACTCCCCCCTTATTAAGGCAGTGGTGTCCTTATTAGCTCTTCTCCCCTCCCCCCGGTGAAGACACTTACAGCAGCACCCTTCTCCCCTTTAGCAAAACGTTTTTGTTAAGGACATCTCACAAATCCCCCCCCATTTGCATGGACTTTAGCAAGAGGTTTTGGCCTTAGAGAGGGTTCATGCGCTGTGCTCTTTTGCTCATAGGGTCAGCAAACGATCTTGGAATTGAGATCTGATTGGAGTGTTTTGACCGCGACAACAAGCCCTACAAGGCGACGTCTAAGATGGCCCCATCTTGAAAACGCCAGAATATTGCCTCAGGAGAAGCGCGCAAGAATGAGATTAGAGAGAAGATGCTCCTAATGCGGCTCCAACCCTCCCGTTACAAGCTTCTCAAGGAAATGGTGGCCAGGTTAGCTTGGTTATCTTTTAAAGAAGAGTTTTTTTTCTTTAATATTAATGTTAATAAATGCGTATCTTTTCCTTTTTAAAAAAAGGATGAAGCTACGATTTGAAGTGCTGCTGTAATCAATGAATTGTATTGAAATTGTTATCTTTCAGAGAAAGCTTCGACGCTAACTCCATTCTGTGCTTGTGTGGCTAGGTGGTGTCGTTAGCAAAGCCCAGGAATGGCCCAAGGTATCCTTCATACCATTGGGAGAATAAGGTTCGCTGATTGAGGCGAGAGATTATGATGCTGTCTTGTTCTAAGGGCCCAGGCTAGTGCCGTGAATAAGCCCACCCTAGTGCGCAGACATCCTTGTGAGGGGCAGGAGGATCGAGCAACGAAGCTTGAGAGGGTGACAGGCCGGCTTGAGTCCTTGCTACCCAGCGCGACCGAGGATGAGGTGTATGGTCCCGTAGGGTTTTGCCCAGCATGTAGAGGCTGGAAGGCCGAATTCTAGATCATCGGCAGTATAAAGGAAAAGAATAAAGGAGAGCCGGTTTGGCTTGTATGGAATTGATTCATGTAAAAACTTTTTTTATAAATCTTGTCTTTGGCATTATTGTATTGTGGAAAAAGGCTATTTTAACAAACCTTGTGAAAAGGGCCTTAATTAAGGAACATGTTTATTTATGTCAAACAGTGTGGTAGAATTAATTAGAAAACAAAATTGATGCGTGATTTTGTCACAAGTCTCCCCACTGTACAAGGAGGATATGACTCCATTCTGGTAGTAGTGGACTTACTTACCAAAGTAGCTCACCTTATACCAGCAAAGAAGACCTTCAAAGCTTCTGATGTTGCTCGAATATTCATCAAGGAAGTCTTCAAACTTCATGGTATCCCAAAAAGGATAGTAAGTGACCGGGATTCTGACTTCACTTCAAAGTTCTGGCAGTCTTTATTTCAAGCCCTGGGCACTCAACCTTGCTTTAGCACAGCTTATCATCCAGAGACCGATGGCTGAGAGAATCAATCTTGTAATTGAAGACATTCTCATAGTATATTGTGGACGGGAATCAAGAAGATGGATTCAGTACCTTCCTCTGGTAGAATTTACCTAAAATACATCTTATCATCATCAGAGCATAAGAATGTCACCATTCAAAGCACTCTATGGGCAAGAATGCTTATCTCCTCTAAATTTCTCTGATCTGACCATAAGAGTTGAGGCATCCAGGAAAATGCTCAAAGAGATGGAGGAACGAACCAAGGCCATCCAAAAGGATATTAAAGCTGCTCAAGATCGGCAAAAGCAAGAGGTCTGAAAGGAGCTTCAAGGAAGGAGACAAAGTTCTTCTATGCGAGTGCGACCCAAACGAAGTTCTCTATCACTTGGGAAATATAAGAAGCTCAGCCCAGGTATTGTGGTCCCTATACAATTATCAAGTGTCTAGGTAAAAGTGCCTATAAACTCCAAATCCCAGCCCATATCAAAGTCCACAATGTATTTCATGTAAGTTTGTTAAACCCAGTCTCGATCATATTCTTGATGATGAACAAGTTGTAATCCCTACTCAAGGAGTCCTTGATTTACAGCCCAGTAGGATCATAGATAGAAGGGAAAGGCAACTCCGAAATAGAACTCTTGTAGAACATCTAGTACAGTGGAAAGATTACCCTGAAGAGGATGCAACTTGGAAAGATGAAGCAACACTCTTAAAGGATTATCCCCAATTCATGAAGGACGAGATGAGGACATCTCGATTTCGGGGGGGGAAGGATGTAACATACCCATCTTCACTGATAAAGAAATGTCCATGTAATAGATGAATTTATGAGTTTTTATGGTATAAAAATCAATGATTTTATTAAATGAGCCATTTCTACTTAGAATCTTCAAATATCGAGCCCAAATTTGGAATTTGCGGTAATTTTACCCTAATATAGGATTTTACAGCATCCAAAATGGACACCGGATCAAGCTTATACGCAAATTTTGGTTATTTTTAGTTAAAAAGCCACGACCTTTAAACCTTAATAAATGCACGACCGGGCGTCCGATCGACAAACGGTCTGCACCCCAACGACCAAGGAACATCCCGGATAAAAAACAATTTCACCCCCGGGCGGTCCGGCATGCAAATCGAGGCCGACGACCCAAATTTGGAGACCCCGCTCCCAAAAAGGGACTGTACACACTCACCTGGGTGCTCGTACAATGGCTGCACAAGAACCAAAGGTCGGCCACCCACTGTGTGGTCCACACGCACCACTACGTGGACACCCATGTTGCCTCTGACCAGATAAGGTACATGCGTACCACTCCTTTCCCTGTTACCCCGCCACCGTACCTTTTCCCTAGAGCCCTGCAGGCCACTGATCCACAGACTTTGCCGGCATACCGTCCTATTGACCGTGCTTTGTGTAGCGCCCACACCCGTACCCCACAGCTATATAAACCCCTGGGATGCTCCATGGATAGCACACATTTCTGCATACCTATACTCTGTCGTGTCACCGTCTGTACCGCCATTTGTCCCTGCCGCCCCTCTCAACACCCCCTCATCTGCCACTTTTCAGATAAGGCAACTTTCCTCTACTCCCCCCTTGTTAGAAGGCAGTGTCCTTAGCTCTTCTCCCCCCGCCCCCCTGTGAAGAGACTTCCAGCAACACCCTTCTCCCTTTTAGCAAAACGTTTTTGTTAAAAAGGACATCTCACAAAATCCCCCGCCCCCCCCATTTGTGTGGACTTTAGCAAGAGGTTTTGGCCTTAGAGAGGATTCATGCGCTATGCTCTTTTGCTCATACGGTGAGCAAAGGATCTCGGAATTGAGATCTGACTGGAGCGTTTTGACCTCGACTGCGAGCCCTACAAGACGACGTCTAAGATGGCCCCATCCTGGAAACGCCAGAATATTGCCTCGAGAGAGGAACGCAAAAATGAGATTAGAGAAGATGCTCCTAATGCTCGGCTCCAACCCTCCCGTTTTACAAGCTCCTCAAGGAAATGGTGGCCAGGTTAGCTTGGTTATCTTTTAAAGAAGAGTTTTTTTTCTTTAATATTAATGTTAATAAATGTGTATCTTTTCCTTTAAGAAAAAATAAAATAAAATTGTATGAAGCTATGATTTGAAGTGATGCTGTATTCAATGAATTGTATTGAAATTGTTATCTTTAAGAGAAAGAGTGCAAGTTTTTCGTGGCTTTGATGCTAACTCCATTCTGTGCTTGTGTAGCCGGGCGGCGTCGTTTTATTAGCAAAGCCCGAGAATGCCGCAAGGTATCCCTCATACCATATTTAGAGAATAAGGTTCGCTGATTGAGGCGAGAGATTATGATGTTGTCTAGTTCTGAGGGCCCAGGCTAGTGCGGTGAATAAGCCCACCCTAGTGCGCGTCTCCCTCTGAGGGGCAGGAGGATCGAGCGACGGAGCTTGAGAGGGCAACAGGCCGACTTGAGTCCTCGCCAGCAGCCAAAGATGAGGTGTATGGTCCCGTAGGGTTTTGCCCAGCATGTAGAGGCTAGAAGGCCGAATTCTAGATCATTCGGCAGTATAAAGGAAAAGAATAAGAGAGCCGGTTTGGCTTGTATGGGATTGATTCATGTATAAACTTTTTTTATGCATCTTGTCTTTGGCATTATTGTACTGTGGAAAAAGACTGTTTTAACAAACCTTGTGAAAAGGGCCTTAATTAAGGAACATGTTTATTTATGTCAAACAGTGTGGTAGAATTAATTAGAAAATAAAATTGACGTGTGATTTTGTCACAAGTCTCCCCACTGTACAAGGAGGATATGACTCCATTCTGGTAGTAGTGGACTTACTTACCAAAGTAGCTCACCTTATACCAGCAAAGAAGACCTTCAAAGCTTCTGATGTTACTCGAATATTCATCAAGGAAGTCTTCAAACTTCATGGTCTCCCAAAAAGGATAGTAAGTGACCGGGATTCTAACTTCACTTCAAAGTTCTGGCAGTCTTTATTTCAAGCCCTGGGCACTCAACCTTGCTTTAGCACAGCTTATCATCCAGAGACTGATGGCCAGGCTGAGAGAGTCAATCAGGTACTTGAAGACATTCTCAGAGCATATTGTGGACGGGAACCAAGAAGATGGATTCAATACCTTCCTCTGGTAGAATTTGCCTAAAATACATCTTATCATCAGAGCATAGGAATGTCACCATTCAAAGCACTCTATGGGCAAGAATGCTTATCTCCTCTAAATTTCTCTGATCTGACCATAAGAGTTGAGGCATCTAGGAAATGCTTAAAGAGATGGAGGAACGAACCAAGGCAATCCAAAAGGATATTAAAGCTGCTCAAGATCGGCAAAAGCATTATGCTGACACCAAGAGGTCTTAAAGGATCCTTAAGGAGGGAGACAAAGTTCTTCTACAAGTGCGACCCAAACGAAGTTCTCTATCACTTGAGAAATATAAGAAGCTCAGCGCTAGGTATTGTGGTCCCTATACACCAAGTGTCTAGGTAAAAGTGACTATAAACTCCAGCTCCCACCCATATCAAAGTCTACAATGTATTTCATGTAAGTTTATTAAAACCTTATGTACCCAGTCTCGATCATATTCTTGATGATGAACAAGTTGTAATCCCTACTCAAGGAGTCCTTGAATTACAGCCCAGTAGGATCATAGATTCTAGGGAAAGGCAACTCTGAAATAGAACTCTTGTAGAACATCTAGTACAGTGGAAAGATTACCCTGAAGAGGATGTAACTTGGGAAGATGAAGCTACACTCTTAAAGGATTATCCCCAATTCATGACGAGATGAGGACATCTCGATTTCTTTAAGGGGGGAAGGATGTAACATACCCATCTTCACTGATAAAGAAATGTCCATGTAATAGATGAATTTATGAGTTTTAATGGTATAAAAATCAATGATTTTATTAAATGAGCCATTTCTACTTAGAATCTTCAAATTTTGAGCCCAAATTTGGAATCTGTGGGTAATTTTACCCTAATATAGGATTTTACAGCATCCTAAAACGGACACCGGATCAAGCTTATACGCAAATTGGTTTTTTTTTTTCAAAAAGCGACGACCTTTAAACCTTAATAAATGCACAACCGGGCGTCCTATCAATGAACGGCCTGCACCCCAATGACTAGGGGAACATCCCGGACAAAAAAAATTTTGCCCCCCCAAGCGGTTCGGCACGCAAATCGAGGTGGTCGACACCCCAAATTTAGAGACCCCACCCCCAAAAATGGATCGTACACACTCACCAAGGTGCCCGTACAATGGTCGCACAAGAACCAAAGGTCGGCCACCCATTGTGTGGTCCACACGCACCGCTACATGGACACCCATGCTGCCTCTGACCAGATAAGGTACATGCGTACCACTCCTTTCCCTGTTAACCCCGCCACTGTACCTTTCCCCCAGAGCCATGCAGGCCAGTGATCCACAGCCTTTGCTGGCATACTGTCCTTTTTTGACCACTCATCCATTCACATCCCATATCATTCATTTACATCCGTTTCACATGACATCACATCTCATTCATTCACATCCTGATTCACATCACATTACATCTCATCCATTCACTCACATCGACATCACATCCTTTCACATACACATCCACATCCATTCTTTCACATACACATCCACATCCACATCCATTCTTCCACATACACATCCACATCTCATTCATTCACATCTTGATTCACATTCACATCCACATACATCGTGATTCACATTCACATCCACATCTCATTCTTTCACATACACATCCACATCTCGTTTACTCACATCCTGATTCACATCACAATACATCTCATCCATTTACTCACATCGATATCACATCCTTTCACATACACATCCACATCCATTCTTTCACATACACATCCACATCCTTTCTTTCACATGCTATTCCCATTTAGTAGCTTTTTCTAGATTGATTTCGATAATGGGACTTTTTTTAAATTTCTACTAATTGCTTGGCCTAATGAAAGGTTCCTTTTCTCGAAGGACTATTTCTATATTCCTTCTCAAGTCCTCAATTGAATTATATTCAATATTCCTCTTTTGAATTAAAGAATTCATGGGATTTACAGAAATCAATTCTACCCATATTTTCACTTTTGATAAATAATCATCAATTGAATTATACTAAAAATTCCTCTTTTTTTCATTTAATTTATTGGATCTCAAATACCATGGAAATTCCTCTTTTTTGCATTTAATTATTTGCATTCCAAAGTCATTCGAATTTCTCTTTTATCATCAATATTTCTCATGATGGAATACCCATTAATTCAATATGCTAGGAATTTCTCTTTCCCATCTAAATGATGGAATTCCAAATGTCATAGGAATTCCTCTTTTACCATTTAAATATTTCTCATAGATAAAATAAATTTATCTAAAATTTATCTTTGAATTTAAATAAAATATCCACTAATTTCAATATGCTAGGAATTTCTCTTTTCCCATCTAAATGATGGAATTCCAAATGTCATAGGAATTCCTCTTTTAGCATTTAAATATTTCTCATAGATAAAATAAATTTATCTAAAATTCATCTTTGAATTTAAATAAAATACCCATTAATTTCAATATGCTAAAAATTACACTTTTCAAATTTAAATATTTGAATTCCAATATGGTGGGAAATCCTCTTTCATCATTTAAATTTATCTATGCAAAAAGATAAATTTAACTAAAATTCTTCTTTAATTTTTAAATAAAATATACATTATTTTAGCATCCCAATTTTTCTCTTACTTCATTGGAATACATGGATTTCCATTGTCATGGGGATTACTCTTTTAACATAAAAATGAATTACTAGAAATTTCTCTTTTTCCTAATTAACTATTTATGCATAAACATAAAAATCAAATTTTCCATGATTATAATGAGAATCATTCAATTAATCTAGGATTATGAATCCTAGAATATGGTAGGAAGTCCTCTTTTCATATTATGAATGAAAATGATTTGTGTTAATTTTTCAGAAATTTTACCATAGCTTTGTTGTTATTACTGATAATAGATAGGGATTGCACACCTTTGATTGGTGTGACTTTAGGTAGTTCTCCATCTCTCTATGGATGTACCAAGCCCAGTCTTCTTCTTTTTCTTCATGTACCTTGGCTATACGGTTTCATGGTACCCTGTTATACCTGTCAATTGGCTTCACTTGCATCATCATAGACATTTCTCTACAAGTCTTCTCATTTACTTCATCACGGATATTGTCATACTCTGCCCTATTTGAGTTGTAGGAAATCCTTTTGCACATATCTTCCATGGGCAGCTTCTCAATATTGTGAATATGTGTCTAGATTGGTGGGGGCAGTTGTAGAGCATCGCGTAATAGTTCCTCTGAGAGGAGGACTTGTTCTATGTTTCCATCTTCCTTTATTATTGTTCCGTGGTGGCTTTGTCATATGATTTGAGATACTCCACACATAAATCTATGTTGATAATGCGGGGAAGGCTTTCAGTCATTCTGCCAAGACCCACTTTCTCGAGCTTACCTTTAACCTCTATATCCTCTAATATTTCAAGGCCGTGGTACTAGAGCGTGATTTTCCCGTGTGGTGTCTGAATGCCGCCGTGAAACATGTTGGGGAATACTCTTTTACCTCGTACCCATTTGCTGGGGAATGGATATCTCTTGTAATTCTTCTATGTTTATTGCCACAAAAACCAATGTGGTACTTTGGAACTTGTGGGAATTTGTTGTTTCAACCAATTTAATTTGTTGTTTCAACTAGTTTAATTCAGAGTGAGAGCTTCTAATTTTTCCCTCCATCCACTTTGGAACTTGTGGGAATTTGTTGTTTCAACCAGTTTAATTCAGAGTGAGAGCTTCTAATTTTTCTCTCCATCCAATTGAAGAGTGCATCCACCGAATCTTGCGGAACTTGTTTTGTTTCTTGTGCATGTGAGTGCATGTCTTCCTTCCCCTTCTCCACAACTTTGTTCAGTTTTTTATCCTTGTTGGTGGATGAAATTGGCAATGTCGCACCTTTCTGTTCCACTGGAAGAACATGCTTCTTTCTCTAGACCAATTTTTATGCCTTCTTATCACTTGATTTAACTGGGAATTGGTCTTGTTTGTGGTTATGGTCCTTTTCGGTTCTCCTGAAGGTGCATGCTGTATTGGGTCTTGTTTGTGGTTATGGTCCTTTTCGGTTCTCCTGAAGGTGCATGCTGTATTGGGTCTTGTTTGTGGTTATGGTCCTTTCCGGTTCTCCTGAAGGTGCATGCTGTATTGGGTCTTGGGTTGACCACTGCTTTGTGTGGCATCGGTGGTTCCATGTCACCTATCATTGTCTATTTTCCTTTGTTTAAGGGGCTCCATAATGACACAGTGATGGTATCCTTGCCATTATTTAGTTGTGATGTTCTCTCTTCCCATTGGATATGATAATTACTGGTGCAGATCCAAGATTGTCCAAGAATCATCTCTTCTTCCATGGATCATGCAAGCATGACAAACACCTTTCCCCCACCAAGGGATTATTTATAATAGAAATATTAACGTTTAAAAACCCCATGGCTTTTGTAGTTGATAAATGCACACTTCGGACTTGTGCATTTGTAGCCTCTACACAAGAGACCATAGCCTAAGCCTCCAAGCCCCCAAGCTTCCCTTGAGTGTGCCCCATGCTCCTATTATATAGGAGGGCCCTCAAGTGACTCTTGACTTTCCATTTCCCATGTGTGACCCTTGGATGCCTGACCCTAACCTTAACCCTTAAGGTTAGTCCTAACCCATGCTCCACTAGAGCTTGTTCCCATGCTCCCATGCTCACAAGTCTAATGTGGGTTAGCCTCCTAGTATATGCACACATAATGTGCATATAACATACTTCCCCTCTCTCAAAACATTGCACTCTTGTAATGAAAAGAAGAAGAACTGCACTGAACAATATCAACCAACTCCCAAGTCGAATCCTCTATTTCCCTATCTTTCCACCTAAATTTAACCTCAAGGATTAGTCAACTACAGAGTTTCCTTTCTCTGAATTCAAGTATCTTATCAGGTTCATGTGGAACATAGGATAAATCTTCGACTTCAACGAGTTCTTGAGGAGTAACCGTGTTATCCTCACCTCCCAGTTTCCCTTTCAATCTATTGATATGAAAGACTGGATGAACTCTAACATGTGGAGGTAGTTTTAAGTTCAAACGTAACCGTGCCAATCCGATGTATAACTCGAAAATGGACCACAATATCTAGGAGATAAATTCGAGCATTTTTCTATTGACAAAGTCTGAGAATCTTTAGGAACATTAAAATAAACCAACGCTCCTTGTTCAAAAGACCGAGATGAGCGTCCCCTATCAATATAAAATCGTACTCTATCCTGAGCACTCCTTATAGAATCCCGAGCTTTGGTCAGCATTTCCTACATATCTCACAAGAAATCCCTTGATGCATCAAGCTCGATGTCCTTAAGACCAACATCAATAGGTGCCTTGGGTTGATACCCATACATAAGCATAAACGGACTAAAACCAATAGCCGTATATTTAAAACTGTTATAGACAAATTCCATCATTGGAAGATATTTTTCCCAATTTGATGCTTTTCCTGAGAGACATATGCACGAAGCATATACTCTACAATCTGATTCATACACTCTGTTTGCCCATCAGACTGCGGATGATCAGAGGAATTCATAGTCAAAGTAATTTCCTCGTTGTAAAACAATCAGAATAAAGTAGAAAAACATGGCATTATAATAGCAGAAACTAGGGATTTATCGGTGCCCCGACATACCCACATTTGCACATGGAATAATCGACGTCCCAAGTCACCCATATCAATATAGAGAGTCATCAGCGTCTCGATGAATCACATATGTCCATCCGTAAACCATCAGGTTGACTATATAAACCACCTAAAGTACAGAACTAGAGAAAGAAATGCCAAAAAAGGAAGAATCCAAATTTTCTTAATCCGAACACAACAAGATAAACTTGTTGAACTCTAAAGAAAAAGATTTCAACAAGTGAATATGCCGACAAGATTACCCTCATCAAAACATGCAGGCTATAGACAAAAGAAGTTTATCTAGAGAATGTCCACACACTATTAATACTAGTGAATTTAGAAAATGAGATTGTCTTTGAATGTTGAGGTCAACATGCTAAGTGATGTAAGCAAAGCAACAATCTTGAGCCCAAATTATCCCATAAGATAATATATGTGAGGGATCACTAGCGTCCCATACCACCATGATACCATCCATACATACCTTAACAATTTGAAAACTCCTTAGTATGCCATCTAGGAAAATATGAATAAAATCATGTATAAAAGGAATAAGATGGCCTTATCCAGACTTTCACATACTAAAACCCGTCTTTATATACCTGAGACTACATCAAGGAATAACTCTTTCCGAGTACATCATTAGAAAAGAAATTGAATTATTGGCGCCTTTCTAATGATAACTACCCCCCAATAAACAATAAAGTTAGGGTAGAAAAATAACTCACCCAAATACATAAGCAACTAGGTATCCGAGTTGGAATATGTACAAGAGTACAAGCAATATACTCCAAAATTAAGTGCAAAAAATGAAGGCAAATGCTATCTTTAAAGCACATGAAATTATCCAAAAGATCAAAAGATCCTTAAAAAACCATGGATAAAAACATAGAAGCTCCTCAAATCCATAAAAACCATAGTTGATCATAAAAAATAATGCATACCATCTAATGGACATTAATCATGCCAAAAGAAGCATTAAAATTGGTGGCCAACTCATCAATCCGGAGTATATGAACATTGTGTTGTTCAAATAAAACTCCAAAGTAAGAAAGTGAAACACATGTGTGTAACACTCAATAAAAAACCCCTAGACACAAGGTAAAACCTGATGAGTCCATGTAAAACTTGGAAAACATCTAATAAAATCCACCAAAACAAACAAATCAACTAACCCATGATAGAATTTGTCTTAGGCTTAAGAAATTAAGCACAAACCACACTTAAATAAGTGTAAAATAAATTATCATGGAAAAGTGAAAAAGGTGAAACACACTTTGAATGCAGATTATAGCCATTAAAAGAAATTAAGGAACATGTCCAAAAAGAATGGCTAAATAATGGTAAAAAATCATGAAAATATCGTTTAGAATTAATCCAAACAGAAATATCCATTAATACGAGGTATAATCGTATTAATAATATGCAAATAACCCGCATCTATCTAATGTCAGCACGTGAAAATGTACTTCAACATTAAATAACCCTCGAAAATATTAAATTCTTGAGAAAAAAAATTATCATGATTTTTTTCTAATTTTCTAGGGCCTCAAAATATGATAATTTTGAATTCCACCAAACCTATCTTATGGCATTCCAAACCTATATTTTTCCAAAAAAAATTAGCAATTTAATTTACCAAAATACCATTGATATTTTTAAGATACCAATTTCTAGGATTTCTAAAAATAATTTCTAGAATATTTCTAATTTTTCCTCAGAATCCCATCATTCACGAAATTTTCAATTCCACCCGACAATTCTCAAATCCAATGAAAATTTACAATTTTAATGGATTTTCTAATTTTTTGGTTTAAAAAATATATTTTAAAAGGAATTTGAATGGTCACGGGCGCCCGAATGGACACACCACATGCCAAACACCAACCCCACATTTTGCCAAAATTTAACATAACCTTTGTCTAATTTTTCACTAATTTTTGGAAATTTTAAAAAAATTTTAAATTAACCTCGAACGCATTTAGAATACGAACAGTCAAAAAATTTCGGAATTCCAACGGTTTTTTTAGAATACGGAAAGCCAAAAGTTTTTGGAAAATGAAAAGAAAAAAAAAATCGGAATGTGAAAGGTCAAAAGTTTCTGGAATACGGAAGGTCAAAAGATTTTTCGGAATTCGGAAAGCCAAAAGGTTTCAAGAAGAAATTTTCAGAGAATTTTTATCTCAAATTTCACATTTTCTGGCTTTTTCCAAGCTCTTTTTAAAAAAAATAAAAACTCATTTTTAAAATAATAATAATAAGCTTTTAGCTTATTAAGGTCTTTGATTTTTTAGGGGGGGGGCGATTTCGCTGGCTGCAGCGCAGCGCCCCCCTCCCCCTGATGAAGAAGAGGAAGATGGAATCCTCCCTCCCCTCTCTCTCCTCTCCTTCTCCATCCAATACACCTTCCTCCTCTCCCCTCTCCTCTGTTAACAGGGAGATTAACTTTAATCTTTTGATTAAAGTTTTTAATTAAACTTTACTTAATCATATTTAACATTAATTATGATTAATGTTTAATTTAAAAAATCCCTTTTAAGAGAAATTCTCACGGAAAAAGGAAGGAAAAATCAGAATTGAGAGGCGGAGAGAGCCCCACACACACGGGAGAGCATTTCATGCATCAACATGCTGTCCCCTACTGCATTTTAGTAGAAAATCGATAGAAATTTGATCGCATACCCGCGGAAAAACTCGCAAAAATGTATAAAAAATACATTTTTAACCATAAAAATGCTCTAAAAATTTCTTAAAAATTAGAAAAAATTCTAGAAATTTAGGAAATCCATTCTACCAAAAATATCCACAATAAAATATGTGGTATTTTTGTAAAAAAATCCAGTAATGCTTATTTTAAACCATAAAAAATAAAAAAAATAGCATTAAGCTCACGGAATTCCCCCGCAACGTCGATTCATCCATTGAATTGTAGTAACACGCGTTCTAATCACCATATCGACGATCCACGTACAAATCATTGACACAAATCAATAAAATAATATTTTTATTAATAAATATTAAAATTTACTTCAAAAAAAATCAACAACAATTAACTAGAGATTGCTCTGATACCACTGTTAAAACCCTAAGATCTCTCTAGATAATTGTTATGCATAAACATACATAAATCAGGCATAAACTCATCCACCCAACCACCCCCGAGCAAGGGATACACACATGAATATAATGAAATACATCATACCTTTACTTTGATGTCCCATACCATCAAGAGGTATAACTCCAATCCAATAGCATGTAGCTATAGTGTGAAATGGTAGGTGAGTAGATATGGACCTCTACACAAGAGACCATAGCCTAAGCCTCCAAGCCCCAAGCGTCCCTTGAGTGTGCCCCATGCCCCTATTATATAGGAGGGC
>NC_141110.1:16838463-16840247 GCF_041138505.1 Cibotium barometz
TATGGAAGCAGGGTTAGACGGTCCATCTGTATACCATGTGCATGAAACCACTCGACTACCTCAGAGTACCATGCATGTGTCAGTAATGGTGGTGGTCGTGTCGCTAAAAGGAGGAGGGCAATCCAGCTCGTCTCAATCGCTTCCTCTCCCTCTCGCAATATAATTTTATAGAGGACTCTAGTGCTAGTCATGGGAGGTGATCTCTATCAAGCGTGTATACATGCTGAATATAAGTGACACTCTGAAAAAGGGCATCTATAACTAGTGGGGAATATAAGTGACACTCTGAAAAAGGGCATCTATAACTAGTGGGGCCACCCCAAAGTCTGCATGTAGAATGCCATGTGGTACAGATGGCTTACTCTTGATCATGCGTGACAACATCATCACCTATAGCCTCTCTATGCTCATCCAATGATCCTTCCCTAGGCCTAGCCCCAAAAAGTTGCACCATACATAGCCACTGGTCGTACTAGAGTATCAAAGAGCCAACACTTAGTGCGAGGTTCTTGGAAATGTGCTTGGAAACACTGTCTCTTCATACGGGTTGCGATCATGCAGAACAAAGGGCTTGTAAAAGTGACTCCTAGATACACATACTTCTGCACAATCTCCATTGGGGCATCTCTGTATATGAGAAAATCGTGAGGCAATTGTGAAGACCATAACCTTGGTTTTTCCCAAATTGACCGTAAGGTCTCTCCCCCTGCAAAATCTGTCTAATGCATTTAAGTGTTTCTGTAAACCCTCAGCTGAATTTGAGATCAAGACAATGTCATCAGCATATAGCAATATGGGCACCACTATCTGAGCTAATGGTGAACCTCTACCTCCGAAACTATCCACAAATATTGTGATCTCATCAATGTATAGGCCAAAGATCGTAGGTGAGAGTGGGCAGCCCTACTTAACCCCAATAGTGCTACATATATCTCCTGAGGTCCCATTGGGTGCATGTACTCGGCCGATTACTGCCTCATATAGTGCCATCACACCCCATATCATCTCATGTGAGAATTGGAGCTCCTGCAAGCGTCCTATCACACGGGATCGAGGGATGGAGTCAAAGGCTTTGGGGAAATCCACAAAGCAGCAATACACATGTCTCTTTTGAGGACCTCACCTCCTCTATGATAGCCCATAAAGTAAAGATGTGGTTCAGTGTGGAGAAGTTCCTCTTGAAGCCTGCCTGGCTTGATGCTTTGTTTCCAATCCACTCTGCCACCATAGAGCTCATCATGTCCTCTAGTACTGCCCCATAGATCTTGGGCATTTGTGTGACCAATCATGATAGTCTTGTAGTTACCTGGGTCCGTGGGGTCTCCTGCTTTGTGGATGGGGACAATGGTGTTGGTAGTCCGGGAGGGTGGGAAGCCTTCACAAAGTGCTTTGAGATAGTGTGTGTGTGTGTGCGTGAGAGAGAGAGGGAGAGGGTCATGTGCATGTGTGTGTGTGTGAGAGAGAGAGAGAGAGAGATGGGGGCAAGCCTAGGAGTGTGTGTGTGTGTGTGTGTGTGTGTGTGTCAGAGAGAGAGAGAGAGAGAGAGAGAGAGAGATGGCTGTAGAGAGGGAACTGGTTCTTTTCTGGAACCTTGGTCATCGTAGCAACACGTGGGTCCAACACTAGTACATATCATTTGGAGGCTACATTTTTTGTTTCCTTTTATTATAATTGGGAACTTCTAGAGTTTCTTTGTGAATCTTTATGTCCGGAACTCATGGGCAGAACCTCGTGAAACCACCCTAGGTAAGCAGAGTGTGAAGAGCACACTTCTCTTTTATCTA